>NW_024872269.1:0-46454 GCF_019054845.1 Dipodomys spectabilis | reverse complement strand
GAGTTACAGTGAACAGTCCTAAGCCAGAGAATCACACCACGTGTGCCTTCATGGACAGAGAATTAGGCCAGAGAGAGAAAATACAGGCAAGGAGACAGCCCTAAGCACTTGCCAGCATCCTCCAGGGCTATGGCAGTGGTGGCGGTGGCAACTGCCGCCGCCATACCTGAATCACAGAGAGTCAGGGACGAAGTAGCCAGACAGGGCAGGCAAGCAGATTCCACTCAACACCAGCAAGAACCAACAAGGAGAAGAACAATTCATCCTGCAGTTCGCAGACCAGAGATGACCCAAGAACAAAGACTCGGCCTGAGTAGAAGCCTAAAGTCCTCACTCTTTCTCAGGGAACAGAGGAGGGAAGGCCA
The DNA here is from genome assembly GCF_019054845.1 of Dipodomys spectabilis. Taxonomy (NCBI): domain Eukaryota; kingdom Metazoa; phylum Chordata; class Mammalia; order Rodentia; family Heteromyidae; genus Dipodomys; species Dipodomys spectabilis. Next base: position 46,089 of record NW_024872269.1, on the reverse strand, counting down.
CTCCTCCCCCACCTCCGTACCAGAGATCACCATCTTGGATACCGACAAAGCTCGGCGGAGCTGCTAGCTCCAACTCAGGCTTTGGAATAAATCTAGAGTCATCTAGCAGGTCACAAGAGCCTAAACTGACCTGCCAGGCTGAGCTCCACCCAGGGAAAAGTCATCCACCTCTGGCGCCAGCCCCAGGTGTGGCTATCTCCACCCGGTAATCAGAGCCAGAGGCTGCCCCTCCCTTTAGCAGCCGACGATCAATTGAAATTCGGTAAACAGAAACCCTGAGAGTGGCTCCAGGCTGGGCTCTGTGAGTTTCTCACAAACCAGCCCCCAGCAAAAGCTACTGTTTGCTGAAAGGCCTCAACTCTACCCAGAACCTAGCTTCATCACAGCATCTCCAAACACGAGGAAAAAGCCATCTCCCGCTTTTGTGATACTCAAAGCAGATTTCCCTCCCATTGAACTAACCTGGGAGGAGGATCGCAGAGCATTTTTCTGCCTGTTCAAAGAAACTGACTTAAGTAACCAACCAAGCCACAGGAACACAAGCAGACCAGAGACTCCAACTAGAGGCTGGTTATGGACACAAGGAAGACCCAGGATTTTTCCCACCCCTCCCCAAAAAAATCAAAGAAATTTTTTTTTGTTGTAACATTTATAAAAAATTTTTTTTCTAAAATTGTTTTTTAATCTTTAATTTTTACCTTTTTTGAAAAAAAATTGTTTTCTAGTAATCTTTCTTTTCCTCTTAGAATTTTATTTTAGGGGTATAAGTGTGTGTGCATTTTTCTTTCTTTTTTTTGTTTTGTTATTTTGTTTTGTTTTTTTGTGTAGCTCTACTGAACTTCTGAACTCTTTTCTTTCTTTCTTATCCTTTTCATCTGTTCTTCTCTTTCGTTCTTCTTTATGTGACTTAATTGCTGTTCTGCACATCTTCAGATAAACGCGTTGTCCATTATTAGACCTTATTCCCCATTGTGTACACACTTAATCCACAATTTATTATTCAATTCAAAACCTCTTAGAATTAAATTCCTCAATAGCAGTACTACCTCTTTATACCTATATAATATTTTAAGTATTTTTATATTTAAGTTTTTCACATCTCCTTTATATCCCTCCCCTTCTCTCATTATATTCATGTTCTCTGAATAGTGTGTTACAATTACATGGGCAAGATAGTGAGTACATTTCTTATCAAGCATTGTAGCCTCCTCCTTTGTTTACCCTTCCCATCCATTCTCATCCTCTCTTCCCCCACCCAATCCTCCCCCCTCCCAAATTGTAAAGTTCGTTTCGACATGACAACTTGTACTTCTTATTGTTGCAACAGGACAACCTGTATACTTATATAAACAACTTGTTTTTCCCCTTCCCCTCCACAAATCATAGCGACATCAAATACAGTGAAAGCAGGGGTTATACTGTGGGGAAGAGGCATACAAAGCAACAAAAAAAAATCTTAAAATTGCGTTAGAAACAAATGCATGAAGAAAATAGAACATTTAAAATAGATACCTTAGGGTTCATTTTCCTAACATCACCTTATCTGACCTTATCTGCTTAACTCATACATATAATAGATATTGCAAATAAGGGAAATCATGGGACCTATGTTTCTTTGGGCTTGGCTTACTGCACTTAATATAATTTTTCCAAGTCTTTCCGTTTCTTAACAAATGGGGCGATGTCATTCTTTCTGATGGAGGCATAGAATTCCATTGTGTATATATACCACATTTTCTTGATCCATTCATCTACTGAGGGGCATCTGAGTTGGTTTCAGACCTTAGCTATAGTAAATAATGCTGCAATAAACATAGTTGTGCTGGTAGCTTTAGTATGGTCTTGTTTGTAAACATTTGGGTAAATGCCCAAAAGTGGGACTACTGGGTCATAGGGGAGCTCTATGTGGAGACTTTTGAGGGACCTCCATACTACTTTCCAAAGTGGTTGAACAAGTTTACACTCCCACCAAAAATGAAGTAAGCTTCCCTTCTGTCCACATCTGCTCCAGCATCTATTGTTATTAGAGTTCTTGATTTATGCCATTCTAAATGGGGTGAGGTGGCATTTCAATGTTTTGATTTGCATTTCTTTTATGGCTAGGGAGGTTGAGCATTTCTTCATGTTTCTATTGGACATCCTTATTTCTTCTTCAGAGAAGTTTCTCTTTAAGTCATTAGACAACTTATTTATTGGGCAGTTGTTTCTTTGAGGATTTGTTGTTGGGAGATTAAATTTTTTTGTATTCCAAGTATATTTTATATATGAGACCATTGTCCGTTGTATGGCTAGTGAAGATCTTCTCCCAAACTGTGGGCTTTCTATTGATCTTGCTAGCTATGTCCTTTGCCATGTAGAAGCTCTGCAACTTCATGCAATCCCATTTGTTCAACCTTTCTTTGATTTGTTGTGTTTCCGGGTGTCTATTAAGAAAATTTTGGCCTGCGCCAAGGAGAGCTACAGTTTCTCCTATTCCATCCTGTAATGTTTTCAGAGTGTCTGCTTTGACTCCGAGGTCTTTGATCCATTTGGAGTTGATTCTTGTGCAGGGTGATATATAAGGATCTAGCTTTTGTTTTGTACAAGTAGTTAAACAATTTTGCCAGCACCATTTACTGAAGAGGCTGTCTTTCTCCCATTCTATTTTTTTTAGCACCCTTATCAAAGATTAGATGGCTATAGGTCTGTAGGATCATTTTTGGGTTTTCAATTCTATTCCATTGGTCCTGAGGTCTGTTCTTGTGCCAGTACCAAACTGTTTTGATTACTATGGCTTTCTAGAAGAGTTAGAAATTTGGTATTGATACTCCTCCAGCAGGGATTGTTCCGTTGAGTAGCGTTTTTGCTATTTGGGGTCTTTTCTTTTTCCATATGAATTTTTGAATTGCCTGTTCTATTTCCTTGAAGAATGAGGTTGGAATTTTGATAGGTATCGCATTGAATTAGTAGATAGCCTTGGGAAGTATTGCCATTTTCCAGATATTGATCTTTCCAATCCAGGAGCATGGGAGTTTTTCCCATTTTCTAAGTTCTGTGTTGATTTCCTTTTTCAAGTTTTTAAAGTTTTCAACATAGAAGTCCTTCACTTCTTTGGTTTAGTTAATTCCTAGGTATTTTATTTTTTGTGGGGCTATTAAAAATGGAGTTGCTTTCCTAAATTCATCCCCACTATTCTCATTGTTGGCATACAGAAAAGCCATTGATTTTTTAAGGTTAATTTTATACCCTGCCACTTTGCCAAAGTTTTGAATCAGCTTGAGTAATTTGGGAGTGGAGTCTGTAGGATTCTTTAAATACAAGATCATGTCATCTGCAAAGAGGGAGAGTTTTATTTCTTCTTTCCCTGTTTGGATCCCCTTTATGTCTGCATCTTGTCTTATTGCTGTAACTAGGCATTCTAATACTAGGTTGAAGAGAAGTTGGGAGAGTGGACATCCTTGTCTTGTTCCTGAATTAAGAGGAAATGGCTTTAGGTTTTCACCATTAAGTATAATGCTGGCTGTAGGTTTGTCATATACATCCTTTATTGTATTGAGGAATGTTCCATGGATTCCTAATTTTTCCAAACCCTTCATCATAAAGGGGTGTTGGATCTTGTCGAATGCTTTTTCTGCATCTATTGAGATAACCATGTGGTTCTTATCCTTGCTCCTGTTGATGTGATGAATACTATTAATTGATTTGCATATATTGAACTAGCTTTGCATCCCTGAAATGAATCCTGTTTGATCATGGTGTAAGATTTTTTGGATGAATTTTTGAAGTCGATTGGCCAAAATTTTGTTGAGAAGTTTTGCATCAATGTCCATCAAAGAAATGGTTCTATAGTTCTCTTTCCTTGATGAGTCCCTATCTGGTTTTGGGATAAGGATTATGATGGCTTCATAGAATGTGTTCGGTAATGAACTTTCTCTTTCAATTTCATTGAAGATTTGGATGAGTATTGGTGTGAGCTCTGCTTTAAAGGCCTTGTAGAATTCCGCTGTAAAAACATCTGGTCCTGTACTTTTCTTAGCTGGGAGGTCTCTTATTGCTGTTTCTATTTCAATGCTTGGTATGGGCCTGTTAAACTGGTGTAACTCATCTTGTTTTAGTTTTGGCATGTCAATATTTGCTAGGAATAGGTCCATTTCTGCCAAGTTCTCAAACTTATTAGCCTAAAGTTTTGAGAATTATTACCTTAAAATGTTCTGAATCTTGGCTGATTCCGTGGTGTTGTTTCCATTCTCATCTCTGAGTTTATTTATTTGGGTGTGTTTTCTCTTCTTTTTCTGATAAGATTTGCTAAGGGTCTGTCAATTTTGTTAACTTTTTCAAAGAACCAACTCTTCATTTTCTTGATTCTTTCTATAATTTTTTGGATTCTAAATCATTTAATTGTGATATAATTTTAATTATTTCTTTCAGTCTACTGGATTGGGGTTTATCTTGCTCCTCATTTTCAAAGAGGTTCAGATGTCTCATTAAATTGTTGGTTTCAGCTCTCTCCAATTTGTTGATTTAGGTACTGAGAGCTATAAACTTGCCTCTGAGTACTGCCTTGGCTGTGTCCCATAGGAGCTGGTAATTTATGTGCTCATTTTTGTTGAATAGCATGAACATTAGAATTTCCTTTCTAATCTCTTCCTTGACCCACTGGAGATTCAGCAGTGTGTTGTTCAGCCTCCATGTGTCTCTGGTCTTTGTTGGTGGCTTTTGGGGTTGAGTTCTAATTTTATTCCCTTGTGGTCAGAGAAAATGCAAGGTATAACTTCAATGTTTCTGAATTTGGACAAGTTTCCTTTGTGGCCTAAAATGTGGTATATTTTAGAAAATGTTCCTTGTGCTGCTGATAAAAACGTGTATTCTGATGCTGTTGGGTGAAATATTCGGTAGATGTCTGTTAAATATAGTTGATCTATGCAGTTGTTTAGATATGCGGTTTCTCTGTTGAGATTTGCCGAGTTGATCTATCTAGTGGGGAGAGTGGTGTGTTAAAGTCCCCAACAATAAATGTCTTTGGATACATGGGATTTGAGGGAAAGTAGTGTTTCATGGATAAATTTGGGTGCTCCGTTTTTTTGAGAATAGATATGTAGAATTGTAATATCCTCTTGAAGGAGAGATCCCTTAATTAGTATGTAGCGACCTTCTTTAGCTCTTCTCACGAATTTTAATTTGAAGTCTATTTTATGTGCTATAAGGATTGCCACTCCCGCCTGTTTATGGGGGCCGTTTGCTTGGAAAATTTTGTTCCAGCCTTTAACATTGAAAATGTGTTTGTTTTTAGGGGCAAGATGTGACTCCTGAAGGCAGCAGATAGAAGGATCTTGTTTTTTAATCCAACAAGACAGTCAATATCACTTAATTGAAGAGTGAAGACCGTTAATGTTAAGAGATAGACTGAGAGGTATTGGGGAGTTCCTGTCATGTTATCCACCTTCTTGGGGATGGCAAAAACTGGGTTCTTCCTATGGTTCTTGGATTCTCAGTTTAGGTGCAGTTTCTTGGCCTTTATTTTGGTCTTGTTGGTTTTCTATTTGTAGGACGTCTTTAAGAATCTTTTGTAGGGCTGGTTTGGTGGAGATGTATTGTTTCAAATTTTCTTTGTTATGGAAGGTTTTTAGTTGGCCTTCAGTTATGAAGGAGAGTTTAGCTGGGTACAGTATTCTTGGTTGGTAGTTGTTTGTAGTGCACGGCATGCATCATTCCAGGCTCTTCTTGCTTTGATTGTCTCTGCTGAGAAATCTGAGATCATTCTGATTGATTTCCCTTCATAGGTGATTAATCTTTTCTCCTTGACAGCTTTAAGGATCTTTTCCTTGTTCTGAATTGATCCTGTGTGGATTATAATGTGATGGTTGGATGTCCTATTCTGGTCTGTTCTATTTGGAGTTCTAAAAGCTTCTTGTACTTGAATAGGCCTATCTTTTTGCATGTTTGAGAAGTTCTCTGCTAGAATCCTGCTAAACAAGTTTCCTATACCATTAACTTCTGTTTCTATGTCCTCCTCTACACCCATTATCCTTAGATTAGGCCTTCTGATGGTGTCTTCCAAGTGTTGGATAGATCTCTTATATTTCTTGGACTTGTCTTGGTTGGTTGTATGTTCTTTCTCTATAATGCCCAGGCTGTCTTCAGTCCCCAAGTTTCGATCTTCTTTATGGTCTAACCTGCTGTCGATACTTTCTACTTTGTTTTTTTTTTATTTCTGTTCCTTCTAGTTGGTCAGCTTTGATGGCTTCAAATTCTTTGTTGCTTTGTTTTACATCTTGTATGAAATTCTTTACTTCCTTAATTTGGTGTTCAGTGTTTATTCTCAAATCACTTAGTTGATTGGTTATGGTTTCCTTGGATTCCCATTCCTTCTGTTGGGTTCCATTCAGCTTTCCCTTTGTGGTCTCCCTGACTTCCTTCAACTCTTTGTTAATGGATTCCATGAATACCTTTAGTGATCTTTGTGTATTCTCTTCCAGCTCTCTCAATTCCTGTATTACTCTTTGCTTAGCTTCCTCATGTTCATGCCATTCCTGTAGTTCTCTTTGAGTGTTCTCAGCCTGCTCATGCCATTCCTGCCTTTCTCTTTGTGTATTCTCAAGCTGCTCACGCAAATCCTGTATCAGTTTTTGAGTAGCTTCCGCACGCTCATGATATTCCTGTATAAACTTTTGGATTGCCTCATCTCTCTCCCTATCATGCTCATAAAGTGTCCTTTGTATGTTTTCAATCTTTTCATTTATCATGTTTGCCAGCAGTGTTTGTAGAGCTATTTAGGAACTCTCCTCTGGATTATTCATTATCTGTTCTGTCCCCTGATTATCATGAGTGGGAGTTGAGATACCGGACTTGCCATTTTTCTTGTGTTTTTTTTGGCTTACTGTGCCCATTTGTGATGAAATTAACACCAGTTTTGTGCTAGAACACTACCTTAAGGCAAGCATCAACCAAAGTCTGTATTTGCACAGTCAATAGTCTGCAGATATAATTTAGTTCATCAGATACATCTATTCAAGATCAAACAATTGTATATTAATGTGCTACGAACCCCTTAGAAGAATTTGGTAAACCACAAATTATTAGGTTTAGGAAGAGATGTGGGTAAAATATAGGAATAGAGTGATGTGGGAAGGCACAGGGAGTGTTAACTATGTACTAATCTCAAAGCAGGAAATAGGTTGGATAGGATGAAAGTAGAGAGAGAGAAAAAAAGAAGAAAGGGAAAGGCAACAAAAAGAGACCAGTAAAAAATAGAAAGGTAAAAATTAAAACTATTTTTCAGATTGAAAAACAATCTATCCAGAGAAGAACATAAATATAATGAGAGAAGGGGAGGGATATAAAGGAGATGTGAAAAACTTAAAAATAAAAATACTTAAAATATTATATAGGTCTAAAGAGGTAGTACTGCTATTAAGGAATTTAAGTCTAAGAGGTTTTGAATTGAGTAATAAATTTGTCTATTAAGTGTGCACACAATGGGGAATAAGGTCTCATAATCCACTACGGGGTTATTTGCGGATATGCAGAACAGCAAATAAGTCACATAAAACAGAACGAAAGAGAAGAACAGGAAAAAAAGGATAAGAAAGAAAGAAAAAAGATCAGAAGTTCAGTAGAAGTAAACAAAAAACAAAACTAAACAAAAAATAACAAAAAAAAAAGAAAGAAAAACACACAAACTTATACCCCTACAATAAAAATCTAAGAGAAAAAAAAAATTACTGGAAAAAAATTTTTTTCAAAAAAGGTAAAAATTAAAAATTAAAAAAAATTTTAGAAAAAAAAAATTTTTTAAAAGGTACAAAAAAAATTCTTTATTTTCTGGGGAGGGGTGGGAAAAATCCTGTATCTCCCTTGTGTCTGTAACCAGACTCTTTTTGGAGTCTCTGGTCTGCATGTGTTCCTGTGGCTTGGTTGGTTACTTAAGTCAGTTTCTTTGAATAGGCAGAAAAATGCTCTGCTTTCCCCAATGTTTTGCGATCCTCCTCCCAGGTTAGTTCAATGAGAGGGAGATCTGCTTTGAGTATCACAAAAGCGGGAGATGGCTTTTTCCTCAAGTTTGGAGATGCTGTGATGAGGCTAGGTTTTGAGTAGAGTTGAGGCCTTTCAGCAAACAGTAGCTTTTGCTGGGGGCTGGTTTGTGAGAAACTCACAGAGCCCAGCCTGGAGCCACTCTCAGGGTTTCTGTTTACTGAATTTCAATTGATCGTCGAGGCTGCTAAAGGGAGGGGCAGCCTCTGGCTCTGATTACCCAGTGGAGAAAGCCACTCCTGGGGCTCGCGCCCGAGGTGGGTGACTTTTCCCTGGGTGGAGCTCAGCCTGGCAGGTCAGTTTAGGCTCTTGTGACCTGCTAGATGACTCTAGATTTATTCCAAGGCCTGAGTTGGAGCTAGCAGCTCCGCCAAGCTTTGTTGGTATCCAAGATGGTGATTTCCGGTACCGAAGGGGAGGGAGGGGTGGCCTTCCCTACTCTGTTCCCTGAGAAGGAGTGAGGATGTTAGGCTTCTACTCACACCAAATCTTGGTTCCTGGATCGTCCCTGGTCTCTGAACTGCAAGATGAATTTTTCTTCTCTTTGTCAGTTCTTGCTGGTGTTGAGTGGAATCTGCTTGCCAGACGTGTATGGTTCCTTTGTCCCGGACTCTCTGTGATTCAGTATGGGGGCTGTAGTCACTGCCACCACCGCTGCCACTGCCGCAGCGGCTGCTGGCAAGTGCTCAGAGCTGTGTCCTTGGCTGTGTTTTCTCTCTCTGGCCTAATTCTCTGTCCGTGAAGGCACACCTGGTGTGATTCTCTGGTTTAGGACTGTTCACTGTAACTCTAAAACTGCTTTCTATGTGAGAGCTTGTTTAGCTTCCAGCTTCTGCTCCGCCATCTTCCTGAACTCTCATCTTTTTTAAAAAATAATACTTTGTTTGCTCTATTAATTGATCAGAGGAATGGATTTTGTGGCAAGCTAGGTCATTACACATCTGTCTCTCTCTTTGTCTCTCCCTTTCTTGGTTCTCATGGATAATATGATTGTTCCATAATTATCCTAATTTATTTTGCTTTTATATTTTTGGTTGCATCATTTCACTTTTTGCTTTGCCATTTCCCAAATCATTTATATAGAAGGCATTAGATCCTATTTTCTCATTCCTAGAATAAGTTGCACATGAAGACATCACTGGTCCTCATTTTCAGTGTGTATGTTTGAATACGGAGGAACATCTTTCCTCTGCTCTCCATAAATTCCCTACTCTCCAGTTAGAATAATTTCGAATAGTAAAATTGGAAAAAGAGAAATGGTGAATAAACAGATGAAGAAAATTCACTGGATATTTCTGACGAGTTCAACCAATGTGAACTATTAGGGAAATACATGGACACCTCATTCCCACTGGCACTCAAAGTCTCTGGTTAGGCAATTCTTAAGAATATGAGGAACAAGATAAAAAAGTAAGGAAAGATATCAATTGCAAGAAAAAAAGTGGAGAAGGATCCAAGCAAATTTCTTCATTGGGCTGCCAAAAATATTAGGCTTACTACAGTACAGAGACTTCTTTCCCAAAAGGCCATTCATGTGAATAGTAGGGATGCCTATGAGTATACCTCTCCTCATCGAGAAGCCTACAGTGGACACTTAGACATTGTCAGTGAGTTGGTGTCTCAAGCGGCACATGCAATAACTGTAGATGACTGGACACCCCTGCACAGTGCATATATGTGGAATAATATCAGAGTGGCTTCTTTCTTACTTCATCATGATACAGAAACCAATGCCCAAACTGAAGACCCCCTTACATCTTGCTGCTGAGAATTGAGATAGCAAAGATATGCTGGATCTCCTTTTGTTGAACCATTATATAAAACCAGGCCTGAAGTACAACATAGAAGAAACTGCATTTGATATTGCCAAAAGTATAAGTATGTATCACTACCTCTATGAAGTTGTGGAAGGCTGTACAAATTGTTCACCTAAGTCCTAATGGTCGGCTTATGTTTCTTAAATTTCAAAAATGCAAGTCCATCTTTTGTGTCCCTACAAAATATTTTCACAATCCAAATAAGAGCAATATCTTTTTTTTTTTTTTTTTTTTGGTCGGTCATAGGGTTTGAACTCTGGGCCTGGGAGCTATCCCTGTGCTCTTCAGCTCAAGGTGAGAGCTCTACCAATTGAGCCACAGCTCCACTTCCAGTTTTCTAGTGGTTTATTGAAGAGTACCACAGATTTTCCTTCCCAGGCTGGATTTGTACCATGGTCCTCAGATCTCAGCCTCCTGTGTAGCTAGGATTATAGGCATGAGAGACCAGTGCCCGACAACACCAATATTTTACTGTAAAAATTCATGGATTCTGCGGAATTCTTCCAAGTGAATTACCTGCATTGGATGTCAAAATGTATTCAATAGTTTTTTGTATACATGTATAATGATTTCTTCAGAGTTTGTGATTTTTAATCAGAAATAATTTTAACTTACCTGTTGAAATGAGTAGTACAGAAGCTAAAATATTTCTGGTGCTTGTCTGAAAAAGTATATTTTAAAATATTCTATATTCTATGTTTGCATAATGTTCATAATTTATTTTATTTTCTCTTAGATATACTTCATATTCTACATTATTTAATAATATATAGGTTCTTTAATGTGTCCTTTCCGATTGCATTCCATATAGAAACAGTTTGATTCCTTTTTTTTCTAGGTCTTAATATTATTTTTCTTTGGGATAAAATGACAATGTTGTCTAATTTGAAAAGTTTTGTAAAGTTTATGCTATGTAGATGCCTTTCTGTGGTGAAGATTTAATACACTGATGTCAAACTAAATTTAATTATGTGAATTACGTGTATTGTTATACTTGTAATTTTGTAATCAACTTTTTAATAACTGTTTTTCATTTCTTGCATCTGAAGAATGAAAAATATGGAATATTACTCAAATTTTCATATTATCCTTGTGCAAGTGCCATGTTAATCTCTGCATTTTAATTTCAGTATACGTGCTGCTGAAGCATGTAGTATCCTCTAAATTTAAGTAGTTAATGATGCAATCTTTATTCAGGCTTATATCTATGGGTGCCTACTAGTAACAAGTAAACCTTATTGTTCCTAACAATGCTATCGATCTTATTTCCTTAAAATTCTGTGAATAGTGGAAAAAATTATATTGATCAATCTATTGCTCACATTTGCAAATTTTTTTGTTAATGACTATCTTAAGTCTTTTGATTTGGAATTTGATCGTACTCTCAATTATTTATTGATAGGCCCAAAGGTGATGGCTTTTTCAAGTATTTATTTATCCAACTGTGTTAGCTCTGTGGACCTAATGGATTCAAAGTAAGCATTGCTTAAGAGCTACTTCTAAACTTCTTCAGTTGACGTTTTCCCAAATGAGGTGTTACTGGCACAAATGTCTACCTGAGCCTTTATCCTTCTTCCATGTGGGAACAGACCAACCAGAATATCTTACCCTGACAGCATAGATTGTCTTACTGGAACAAAACTAATCTTGTTTACAAGGGATCATAGAGAGATGAACAGTTCAAACAGAACTGTTCAGACTAGAAGGTATTTTATCAAAATATAATTGTTTATTATACCTTCCATTTCAAAAGTAGCTGAAGCAAAGAAGGTGAAAAAATTGTTGGTATGCATGATTACTTAATGTCGTGGCCTGTCTACCATCCAACCAGGCAGGAACTTACACTACTGCCTTTTTATCACCAAATATTTTCATAGTTGCAGGAGAAGTCCATATGTTTCTCCTCGTTATTAGGCATTAAATTGATAATGCTTTAATCACAGAGTTTCCTATTGCCTCCATGCTGTAAATCTACAAATGGTAAAGCCTTAGGTCTAATTCTATCAAACACTGAGGTAGAGATAATGGATTAATACTTTAAAACAGATTTGCCTTTGATACAGTAACTACAACAGAACAATGCAAAACGTGTGCCTTTTAATTATAGTATATATAGTTATATATTTTATATTTATATGTGCTGATTTTATATTTCACACAATGAAACTTACTAGAATTAGTTGATAATTTCACAAATAAATTGATATTTATTTATTGCCACACTTACTCCAGTGGAGTCTGCTTAGCATGGGAAACCAGCTTTCAGACCTGAGAATGAGGCTTCAAAGAGACCTATCTCTGAGTATTGGGACTTCACTGAAGTCTACCTCAGAGAATGGGGCTTTACAGAGACCTATCTCTGAGTATTAGGACTTCACCGAAGTCTACCTCAGAGAATAGGGCTTCAAAGAGGCCTACTCCTGGAAAGGCTGGAAAACCCCTGGGAAAGATGTGTTTCTGCTTTTCTTTTCTTCACTGTATAAGAGTGCCTATTAAACCTTTACTGTTTCTACTGCTCTTTGTACTTACTCATGCTCAACATTCCTTTATTTAAAGCTCTTTCTTAAGAGTGTTGACGACTCCAATATCTGATGAGTGTCTTAAAAATATGACTAACTCACCAGAGTTAAGTGCTACCCTGAAACCCCTCTTATGGTGGCTAGTAGACAAGTCATAAGTAAATACAAAAGTATTGGGGGTTTCACGACATCACTTCAGCAGAAGGAATTGTTTGTAAGAGATTTACAAGAAGCTGTAGGCTCCGCAAGAACAGAAAGAATGTATAGCAATTGCTGGGATAACTATTTAGGAGAAAGTATTTCCTGCTACTCTCTTTTATTTACTAAGAGACTTGCTAGATCTAGGCCTCCATGGCGCTTACTATTAAAGAAGAAACAGGAAAGATCTTATGGGACAGTTAAGGCCTCTATAAACATAGGTAATGGTTAATTGGTGACAAACATCGAAACCCATTGTATTTCTTAGAGATAAGCCGGAAACAAGTGCCTATCAGGTGACCAGCTGGTGACCACCCAAAAATGAAGCCATGCAGCAAGATTGTGTAACCTTCTGCCCTTTCTTATGGAGACTTTTTGCTATAAAAGTTTGTTATCCTCTGCATTAAATGGCACTCAGCATCCACTCCTCTTGTGTGTGAGTTGTCTGTTTGCCATCTCCCCACCTATTCCAGTTCCTCTACTAGGTGTCCTCCGTCGTCCCGACAGAGCCGGTCCGCGGCAATTTATTCCAATAAATAGAATTGGAATAAAAATAATTAAGTTTAAAATATATATCAGAATATAAAAAGTATCAATGCAATATCTTTAGTATAAACTTGTGATACATTCTGTTCTTGGTCTTCTGAATCCACATGGAAAAAAAACAATGTTTTCCTCTAATCTATAATGGATTTTACTCTGCTGCTCTGTTTATTGCTTTAACTCGCTTGTCCCAAAATGTTTTTCTCCATATTTCTGAAGCATTCCTACGGATTATACCCAAATTTTGCTAAGATGTCTAAAACACATTATTCTTCTGCAGTACCCATGGGTCCTAGGTTCCCAGGTTCCAGTTACCTGCATCATCAGATAACAGGGGCAAGACTTCTCACCAAGGCCCATGCAACATGTCAACACAAAGTAATTGAAGGACCATCTCAATTTCTCATTTCCTATATTTCAGGGCCCCAATTCTTTGAGATGCAGGAATTAGCAGTAAGCAATTGTGAAATGCAAGGCAAATTAAAATGAAGGATGAGATAACAAAATTTGAGAGAAAGTACTGTAATTCAAACATTCAATTTATAGATGACCAGCCCATATGAGTGAACAAGTTCACAAAGTGTCTTAACCTTATATTTAATACCCCTCCCCTATGATTAATGAAAGATTTTATTCCAACATAAGTGGGTCAAAAAATTTTTCCTTGAAGAATAGATCCATAATTGGTCTACCAAAGCCCGGAAAACTTGACTTAGAGGTCAAATGTAATTCAGAAAAACATTTGAAGCACTAAGGAGTGTTTCAAAACACTGGGACTTCAGTACAACATGGTTCTGTGGTATAAAAATGTCACTCTCAAACCAATGATAATGTACATTGAATCTCCTGAAAGTGTATTCCTTTTCAAATAAACTTTTTAAAATCACATTCGCCAAAATAACATTTGACAAGTTGATGATGCTTAGTGACATTACAAGTTTTTCAAGTGTAGGGAGCAAGATACAATAGAGTTGAATTATTTACACAGCACTAATGCCAAACACGTTCAACCATTCATTAAAGTGTAGAAATAGTACCACCCACAATTTGTGTTTTTCAGTAAGGGCCTTCCGCAAATGTGTTAAATAGATCAGTCTCCTAAATTTCAAACCCAAACGTTAGCTAATAAATTTCATCATTTAATAAGGTACATTTTAAAAAGTCACAAATAGTTGTCTTATCATATGTTATTTTATGTTTTCCCTTTGTCTAACATAGTGAGAAATATAACATTAAGTCTTGAATAGGTGTACTCATCAGAGATATGACAAACATAATATCTGTCTTCTATTTCTATCATATTCCTCTCGGAATAAATTGTAATTTTCTTCTTTTTCCAAAACTTATAGGTAGTAGAAAATATTATTCCACGTAAAACAAAAGAATCACACCGTTGTACAAAGCCATTTATAAAAATTTGTAGTTAGGAATACATTCTAAGCCATTTTTAACTTTCTTTTTGACTAAAGATTAATCTTCGAAATGGATGAGAATGAAATCATGTTTAGGTGCTTCACGTCTCCAGTCTTGCAAATTGTTGCTGCAGATCAATCAATTATGGAAATAACAGCAGACATCAGTTCAAGAATATGCATGATTGAAAGTCCATGGAATGTATATAAACCTTTCAAAGTATTAATAGAGAGTTTAACAGAATGACTATCAGGAAGTTGAAACCAGAGAGGAATTATAGTAAAGACATAGAATGAATGAAAAATGAACAAGGGGCAAGTACAGCTAGAATACTCAATGTACACACATGATAAAGGAAGTGGTAAATTGAAAATAAATCTTGGAGACAGGGTTGGTTGAGAATGATGGAAGGAGTGACTCCGATCTAGGAGCATTGGACAATTCGATGTATAAATTTAATTGTGAAACAATTGCACAACCTTTTAAAATTCAGTTTAAAAACACAAGAAACAAAAAATCACTCAAAAATCACAACCATCAGCAATCTCCAGAGAGTATGAATATGACCTCTCAAAATTTTGATCAGTTAATGAAGGACAATCTTGGGAAAAGCAAACAAAGCTGTTCAAAGAGGGAAGTTTGGGATAGGGGATAATTTTGAACAGAATTAAATAGATTGTCTAAGGTTATAAATCACCTACATCTGCTGCAAATAGTATCTTTCTTCTACGAGTTTTCTGTCTGAAATGGATCATCCAGTCCTGAGACACATTTGGTAGCTTGTGTGGATAGAATGGAAGAAACAAGATCAAGAACCCATTACTCCTGGAGAGAAAACAATACTATTTTCTGTAATCTCTCTTCACTACTCTTTCTTCATTCTTTTAAGTCAATTGATTTTGAATTATATTTTTCCTTCTTTCTTCTGGCAAAGTAATTCACTAAATATTATTTGCCATTTTCTTCTTTCATGCTGTTTAATTGGCCAAGTGAGTCCATTAAACTTCCCTCTTGCATTTGGTTGCCATGAAACAACATCTACGTTAATGAGGAGAAATTTAATGTAAAACTTTGTTTCCAGAAAACAGTCCAAGAAGCTGTGATCACAAATATTTGGCTATATTTTTTTTCTTTTACCTTGAAAGACTTCTTGTGTCTAAAGTTCCCACAAAAATAAGTACTCCATCACTTGTTGGTTCAATCAGAATTGTCTAACCTCAAAGATATATTTTGCTAACAAGATGCTTATAGAAAACAAAAAAAAAAAACACTGCACTTTTATCTTCTCTCTTAAGATTCTCCTTAGATACCATATCAGGAACAGTGAAGTTATTCTATGCAAAATTATTTCAATAGATTATTTTTCTCTTGGTCTTGCATTTATTCACCAAGATGTATGGAGGAGAATAGAGTTAAATCACCCATACCTTGGAAGACAGTGTCTGTTACAAAAGGACAATGCTTTTATGTCCTACTTCTATGTCCTCCTCTTAGCTCTTGCCGGAGTTCCAATTAATCACAGCTTCTTGGCTTCATGTCTAGTGAACCTGAAGGACTATACGGGCTCCACACAGCTACATCTTCATTATTTCTCTTTTAAAACTCTTTAATTGCCTCATTTGGATGTGGAATTTTTTTCATGTCTTCATTCAATCAGTTCTGCATTGTAATGAGCCAAATGGGCTCTGTAAAGTCACTTTAGGGAGTAAAGATACTAACACAATTTATATCAAAAAGTTTTGGCCTCCTTTCACTGCTGAAGAAAATACACTTAGCTAAGTCTTCTAAGAAAACTTTTTAAATTAACTTTTCCATTTTCTCAACTCTTTTCTGAACTTTTTGGCATATGTAATAAGAGAAGTCTTCACTATCTCATATTAATAAGGATATTATTTTTTGTGAGCCACTTAGAAATCAGATTTTTTTCTGTGTTTCACTGCTTCACATCCAAAGACATTGTGGAAAGTGTTAAAAACAAAAATGTGCAATCCCAACACCTTCTTTCATTGTGAAGGGCACTTTCTCCCTAAATAGTTTGACTCAAATTATCATTTTCAGAGAATTACTGTTTGGTAATTAAAGGTAAATTCACAAATTTTGATGCCTTTTTTTTTTTAAGAACTTTGAATTTAAATTCCAATACAACCTTGGTTCAAACCGTGAGAATATATTTCCTGGGTAAGGACAATTCCAAGGGAACCTACAGGATTTACAACAAGGTTTCTCAGGTTTGTTTTTTTAGTGTGTAAAAGAGCCATCTTCATCCACATTGCTCCCTCTCTACTAAGTCTCCTTGGATTTCTTTGCATGAAAGCCTATTCTTCCAGGCAATTTTAAATTTTCTTAATAGGCTAAGCTGTTAAAATTTTGAACAATTAAAATTTACCTGTCATAACTTTAAAACTCTTGAAAATCCTTTATCAGAACCGCGAATTCACTGATCTTAATTCCACCTTTACCATGAAAAAGTTAACATGCTGTTTTCATGATATAGTATCCATGCAGTTATTATTTTCCAGTGGCTTTGTTATGTGTATATATAACCATATTAGCTGATGCTAAGCAAAATGAATTCCAAGATATAGAACCAGATTTTTTCATTTGTGGTTGTTGTTTTTGATGAACTATGTGATTTCTGTTTTCTTTGGATTTTCCCCTTATGGTTTATCCCTGCTGTATATAATTTTGTATTGTATATACATTTACCTTAATTAGCGAAAGGAAGGGGAAAAGCATAATGGTGAGACAAAGGACAAAAGGCAAACCAATGCAGTAGCAATACTCGCAAGACAATATGTTGGAAATGTACATTACAACTTGTGAGGGGTGAAGGGATGAAGGTAAACTGTGAGAAAAATGACAGAGGGTTAACAAGTTTGAAAAGTTATGATTTATACCTTACAATTACTGTAACCCCACTGTACATCACTTTGATAATAAAATTCAAAAAATAAGTTGCGTAAAATATAATTTCACTGTATTGGCACAGTAAATAATATTCTTTATGTAGTAATATTTTAAAAATCAATACTATTTGGCATCTAATTTGAATTAATTACCCCTTCTTTATCAGAGGGTCAGCAACTTGCATGCTATCCAACTAGACAATATTTTCACAATATACTTGCCAAATTTTTAAAAAAGAATAAATTTAGTATTTTCTCATTCTAAAACAGAAAACAGTTTAGTGCTATGGAAACCCATAACTTTTAAAAGTAAGTAAGTTTTTAAGAGGACAGAATATATGTGTTCTTCAAAATTTTCATGACTTATAACTACTCATTTTTAAATTCTCAACATTCCTCAGAGATTCAAAACAGTACCTGTTTGCATGTTATGTAATTCTGCAATAGATGCAGTTTCCAATGGGGTGTTACAGATTGAGAAGTCAACAGAAAAACAGCCACATTATGATAGAGGATAAAACTATGAAGCATGTGTAATAATTAATTCGTCAAGATTAAGCAATTGTTTATCAGAGTAATCTATTATTTCTATGACCATCAATCTCAAGATTTATGCCATAAAGTCATCCTAGCCCAACAGTTTCCAACCTGTAAGGGGCACCTAAAATTCCTTAATTCACTTCATGAATACCTTATCTCTATTTTGAGAAAATACTACACCTTTGCTAATGTGAGGCCCTCCTTGTTCTGAAAAGAACACCACAATAAACTGACCTGCATCATTTTTCCTCCACTGGTATTCTTGAGATCAGAAAACTTGCAAATTTTATTTATATTTATACTTTTTTAACTATCATAGATATTCAGGATGTTAAGATAGGAAAATTATGGTTCAAAGCCCACCCAGACAGGAAGGTTTCTTAGAATCTTATCTCCAAAAACCTTCTTCACAAAAGCCAGACTCAAGTGGCACTTAGGATGAAGTGGTAGGGCATGAGCCTTGATCATAAACAGGCTCAGAGACACTGTCCAGGCCAAAAGTTCAAGCTCTAGGACGAACCAATAAAACAAAAACAAAACTGAAAACAAACCCCAAGCCTAGCATTTTTCTACATGTATACAGAGGCAAGTAAATAAGGAAATGGCTTCTTGTGTTACATATTGGTAGAAGAAAGTAGATGTCACACAATTACTCTCTTCATACCATATTAAACCAAACCTTTAAAAAATTGGTTTTTCTAAATGTATAAATTAATGTCATCCATTTGTTGGCAACTCTTTCTAGGTTATTCACATTAACATGGTATACATGAACTGTGGGAATTATCTATTAACTATGTTCTAATTATAACACCCTTGAAAGAATATCTAGGCAAATAGAATGCCAGAATCATTTGTGAATTTTTCAATTAATCCCTCTACTTAAAAAGAATTTTGTAGTATTCTATAGAATATGAAATTACAAAAAAATCCAAAAAATATACTTTAAATGTAAATTCTAATTTAACAAGGTCTACAAAGTCCTACATTAGACAAACTTTGCTATTTCTCCAGACTTAAGCTTTTGTAATCCTTCAACATTTTTTTGGAATCCAACAGAATGAGGCTTACTCACTTTTGCAAATTTTTGGATGGGAATCATGAACTATTTTGCATCTAGGAATGTTCTGTAATGATGAGAGCATTTAAAACACAAGTGAGGATATATATGAGTTGCATTCAATAGGAAACTTGACTTCTCAAAACAATGTCAAAATTAGTCCAAACTTCTGTGTATTCCTTTCTTGTTGTTTGGTTTGTTTTACTGATATAAAATTATTCTACTTGGTCCAGGGAAGGTATCGTTATGTAATTCCACTCTCTAACCTCCTGTCTGAGTGCTAGAATTCCAGGCTTGTAGCACATTGCCCTGCCATAGTTTTTTATTTAATTTAGAAGCAGACTAGCAATTCTGAACTTCTCCTATGATGTTATCCACTAACTGAATGCTCAGACTGTTTATGTACTGTTTTCAAAGATGTTTTAACATTTGACACAGGATATGAACATTTTCAGATGTACCTGCAGGGTTCCCTGATTCATTCCACCATGGATCCTATCCCGTTAATAATGATTGCTTGACTCTCTTACTACCTCTGGTCACTACCTATGTAATATTCTCAACTTCTGGGGGGAAAGTTTACTTGAATTCTTTCTAATATTAAAAATTATCACTTGATTCTAGTCTTACTCAGGACCTATTTTCTATTGTTTTCTACATATTCTGAGAGTTGTTTCATTTGTGTATTTTTGTGTGCACCCATAAGTGCCTCTGTGTGTATTTGTATGTCTGTCTGTATGTATGCAAAAACCTAAAGCTGTTATTCAGCAATCTTGCTCTGACTGGTATTCCAGGTTTTGGCTGGTTAACTATAGGTAGTGCCTCAAAGCCTATACTGTCCAAGCTGGATGCAAATTGAACTTCCCAGACTCCTTTACATTCTTAGGTTTTATTTTTACAGGAGTATCAACTTTTAAACTTCAAACACTTTTGTGAGTATAAAGTCAAACCTGTAGCCCAGATTGTTAACTCAAGAATTCATATAAAGATAGATGAACATATACATTACATATCGTGAGTGTACACTGTTAGAAATGTGATCATAAACCAAGTTGTTGTGAGCTCTGAGGATTGGGGTTTAAAGCCATCACGGGGAGGAAAGTCCTGGAGACTCTTTTCTCCAATAATTACCAGAAAACTGGAAGTGGCACTGTGGCTCAAGTGGAAGAGCTCTAGCCTTGGGCTGCGTTTCAGAGGGACAGCGCCCTTTCCCATATTTCAAGTGCCACGAACAACAACAACAACAACAAAAAAAAGAATATAAGAAAAGGAAAGGAAAAGAAATGTGACCTTAGCCACCAGGTTCATTGCTAGTATAATTCCTGTTCTCTCAAGATGGACTCTTTTTTTCCAGTTAAGTCTATTCTCCTATATCTGACTTGCATTGGAAACAGAATCATTCTTCCATTCTCATTTTTGCACATTTACATGATTAGCAAGCGTGATTTAGAAAGGGACTGGCCTCATGCTTCATGTTCCACTTAGCAGTAATGCTTTCTCTATATCACTCCCATAAATTTACATTCTGGACATGACTTTATTGTTTCAATGTTTTCTTATTTGTAGAGTCTTCTATATTGTATTGAACACTTATACATAAACACAGAACTTCTTTTTCTCCTATAATTGCTATTGTTTCTCTTACTGTTAACTCATGTACACTTGGGAAATTAATGCACAGCACATAGACTCACAAAAAATGATCTGAGAACCATTTAAAATTCACCTTAATTTACAGAGCACATAAGAAGTTTGAACAAAATGTTCTCATGGATAATGTATTTATAAGCAATTTAAATATCATTTCTCTTTACTAAATTGTCTCTGAAACACGTGTTACCTCATGTCCAAAAGTGTCCTTGTGCTATTTCAGTGAAGCCAGAAAACATTCATTTTTTTCTGGAGATGCACCATAGATTGTTACTGGAAGTAAGTGGAAGTAACTGTTACTGGATGTGGAAACTGATCCCAGGAGAGGAATTGAACATAGAGAATTGACAAAGTTCAATTTAACTATTGCTTTCCTTTTTACTGTACAAGAAAAGAATCCAAGGCTGGGAGGAAACTCTGTCCCTGACTTTTTTGAGTGTGTCCTTTACTCATATAAAACTTGTCTGTAAACTTCTGGTTGAAAGTATTACAAAAGGAAACAATATGTCATTTGAAGGCCAGTATAGAACAAAAGGAAGTAACTTTGTTTTAAAAATATTCTACTGCAAAGAAACAAAGATATGGAGGTTTTAAAGTATCTTACGGATGGATGTTTCACTCCTGAGATGATTCTCTTGTTGCAGGAATCAGTTATCAATTCCTTTAGTCTGGTCCTGAGTTTTCCATAGCAATAAGGATTCCAAAAAAGCAGGATCCAGTGAGTATGATCAGCAAAAGCAGCCTCTTCTCGGACTACCACTATTTTAAGGAGAGTCCCAAAGAAAAACCCAGGGTTTGTTTTGTTTGCTTGTTTGTTTAGTTTGTGCTGGTTCTGGGGCTTGAAGTTAGAGACTGGCCCCTGTCCCTGAACAGTTGTGTTTCTTTCCCACTTGGCCCAAAGCTAGTACTCCAATGCTTGAGCCAAAACTCCACTTCTGGCTTTTTTGGTGTTTAATTACAGATAAGAGTTTGACAGACTCTCTTGCCTGGGTTGGCTTTGAACTAAGACAGTAAGAAACCTCAGTGATATCAACTGTATGGACTTCTCTTTTGAACCAAGAAATATTAGATGAAGTTTATTACAAAGCTACTACTTGACAATTTTTAAAGAAGAGAATATGTTTAGCAAAGAAGCTATAACAAATAACTCAGCAAAAGAAGGTGCACTACTAAATCATTTGGGAAGATTACTATTGACTTCATCATTCCTTTGGGGGCATTTAAAGCCATATTTGCAATTTTTGTTGGTTGTGAGGATTGAACATTAATCCTGGGCACTGTCTCTCAGCTCTTCAGTAAAACTTGAGCACTCTACCACTTTAGCTCCAGCACCACTTCCGAGGTTCTGGGGTTAATTGAAGATAATTGCTTCATGGACTTTCCTGAACAGGCTGGCTTTGAATCGCAATCCTCTGGTCTCAACCTCCTGAGTAGCTAGGATTACAGGCATGAACCACCAGCACCCGGCTCATATTTGCATTTATGTGCACTTAATGTCACTATGTAGACAAGAATGGAAATCTGAACTAAATGATGTGACATTGAAGCTTTTCAGAATTGAGGTAGCAATTAATATGTCCTCCTTTCCCATTTTGTTACATTAATGACTCATGAGCTATGGGACTCTTACATTAGCATCCTTTCATCTTTGTCGGTGTATTTAGTATCAGAAAATGTTCATAGAAAATATAGAAAGACAGATTTTTAGAAAGCAAAGGAGATCAGGTATGAAAGAACAGCCTAGAAAGAGATACATTTATCACACAGAGATTAAGAACAAGCCTAGGAGATTTTGAATGCTAAATGCAATGAGGAATAAGTCTAGTTGATAACTAGTTCTTCAATAACCAAAAATGGTTCCCTAGAACGGTTTCTGCTATACCTTAGTTACTATCATTTTTTCTTTCCATCTGGAATTATTCCTTCTCTTCTGTCACAACTGTTAATTAGCCTCTGCCCTTTTGGTGGGATGACTTGCCAAAAGAGTTTCCAAATCTCACTTAGACTACCCTTCTCATTGTGAATAGCAGTGACCACACTCAAAAGCCTGGAATCTTTGAATTCCCAGAATTAATCTTCACCTGACTTCTAAGCACATTCCTGGCATTAATTGCTGTGACCTAATGAACAAAACATTTTTTTCAACACAGTATCCTAACACAGGTAAAGTACATGAATTAGGGACTATTGTCAGATATCAGTATGGAAGGAGCAATTATATATTCCAAGTATGGGTTCTTTATTTTGCATTTACTAACTAAATGTTCATTGTTGTTGCTGCTGTTGTTGTTTTGGCATTCCTGGGGCTGAAACTCAGTGCTTGGGAATTATTCCTCAGCTTTTTTTTTTTTTTTCCTCAAGGCTAACCCTCCACCATTTGAGGCACAGGACCACTTCCAGTGTTTCCTTTTCAAATTTGTGGTACTGAGGAATTGAACCCAGGGTTTCATGCATGCTAAGCAATCACCATACCATGAAGCCACATTCCCAGAACCCTAAATGACTTTCTTAAGATGGCATTAAATTTTCATTCTGTAACAATGTATCACAATTTTAACCAGAAATTTTTGGGAGAAAAGAGCATTGAACACAATACTGAGTCCAATAAGGCTAGATGGACAATGGATAACTGTCACAGTGTAACCAGGGCACAGAGGGACTTACCTCATGGAGCTGGTACAATACACTGAGCGAGACAGCTCCTGACCCACAGCCTACCTCAAGAATGAGAGGTCCACCTTGGTTCCAACCACATGGGGATGCTGGGTCACCTACTCCAGCACACATTGAATCAGTTCCTGAGAGAGAAAGAGAAAGAAAGAAGGTCAGAATTAAACTTAAGCCAGGTGCCGGTGGCTCAGGCCTATAATCCTAAGTACAATGGAGGCTGAGATATGAAGATCGTGGTTTATAGCCAGCCAGGGCAGGAACACCTGTGAGACTCTTATCTCCAAAAACCACCAGAAAACTGGACGTGGTGCTGTGACTCAAGTGGTAGAATGCTAGCTTTGAGCTGAGGAGCTCGGGAAGCTGCCCCAGGCCCAAAGTTCAAGCCACATGACTTAAAATAAGTGGATTTCCCACCACAAGAAGTGGACTGAATTGCACCCATTGTCTTAGGGAGCATGGCAGAGATGTCAGGCTGAGCTTCCTGTCAGCTGGGAATCATTAGTAGGTCACCTGGCTTCTCTGTGCCTCAGTTTCACCAGCTTCAAAACTAAACAAAGTGAAGGATCCCATTACTCATGGGGATAGGGTAATAAAGAGAGAGCCATGTTTTTTTTCATAATCCCATACCTGTTGCACCATTAATAAGACACACCATCTGAGATCTTTCCGGGTATCTTCCTATCATATGCTCACAGAATTGTCAAGAACAGTATCAGATGACCCCTCCCTCTGTGCCTGTCCCTGCTCCAGAGATCCCTCTGTGTTAATCCCTTGTTTCCTCACAACTGTCACATGAGGAGATTGAAGTCCAATGGTCGAGGTCCAACCCAGACCTTCACCTCTGGTCAAGAATCGGCTGCCGTGGACAATCCATCTAAACCAATGACTGAGTGTGGTGCTACATATCTACCATCCCAACTACAGAAGACCAGGCCTAGTGCCTCATGCCTGTCATAGATAGGAGGACCACGATCCAGCCCAGCCTGAGCATATATTAATTCTCCAGCTCAGAAATGCCCAAGACAGAAAAACTTGACTCACAAGGTAGAAGACCTGACTGGCAAGCCTAAGGCCTTGAGCTCTAGCCCTAATATACCAAAAAGAACCAGCGTCCCAGTGCCAGAGGCTCATGCCTATAATCCTAGGTACTCAAGAGGCTGTGATCTGAAGATCACAGTTCAATATTTAAAATAGGGTTGGCCTCACCCATCAGACATCATGATGAGAAGACCCAGACTCTGACCTATGCTGTTGCACTCCATACTAGCAGAACTCATATCCTTACTAAGTGTTGGTCATGCTCTCTGTCCCCCTGGGAAGCCATCCCCTGTAGGCCGCACTCCCAGGCCCTCCCAAGCTCCCAATGCCACCAACCAGGCCCAAGGGAGTACACAGCTCCATTGCACACAGATCCCTTGTTCTTGTAATTTAACAGTGCTGTGTCCCCTTCAAGCTTCTCACCCTTCCAGGCCCCCAGACCTCAGCTGTGAAGCCCATGCATCCCCCAAAGTTAGCAGGTAGAAGTTACCAAAGCATTCATCCTCCTTGTTACAACCCACTTGTACACACACACACACATACACACACACACATACACACACACACAAACATCCAGACCGGTAACAGAAGACTAATCCATGCAGCACTTGCAAATTGCCAACTGATCACTCACCTGAGCAGTCAGGCTGCACAAGGAAAAAGATGATCTCTCTGTCTCTCTGTCTCTCTGTCTATGTCTCTCTCTGTCCCTCTGTTTTCAGGAGAAAGGTTAACCAAGCACACAACACAAGGGCTCACACAGCAAGGGTGTCTATCTTCTGTATCCAACACCTCCCATCCCCAGAAAAAAAGAAACAGACCCTAGAAGGTAGGTGTAGACATGCTGCTCCCCACCTCTGACTAAAGCCACCGGGTTTCCACCAGGGAGAGGACGGGCGCAGATGTGCGGCAGTGTGGCTCCCACTGCTCCAGGCCAGGGGATCTGTGGCACCCACTCCTCACCCAAACCATCTCCCCGTTTCTTGGAGACTAGCCGCTGGGGATGAGGGTGGGATCCTCGGGTCAACACCCACCCCCACCACTGGGGCACATTTGTGGCAGGGTGTGGGCCAGACTGTGGGGCACAGGGGAGATGCTGGTCTGGGTCGGAGGAGAGGGGATATGGGGTCACAGGCTGCAGGGCTGTGTGGCAGCCACTCACATGTGTTTCTGGCAGAAGCTGTTGGCAGCAGCTCCAGGTGGGGCAAGCAGCAATGGCAGAGGCATGACAGACACTCAGGCCCTGAGCTGAGGGCAGGGGAGCCAGGACCAGGTCAGGGACTCAAGCTGGCTCGTGGCACACCATTGCACCATTGCCTGAGGAAACCATGGTTCTGAGCCCGCAGCACCAGGTTTGAAATGCTGCTCCATGGGGAAGCGGAGGGGAGAGGAGGGGGCCGGGGCTCAGGCAGGCACATGATGGGCCTGAGGAAGGCCTTTCCTCCTAGGCCTAGAGTCTATTGCTCACCACTCAGCCACCTCTACCTTCCTCAACTGCTGGTAGTGGTGTCAACAAATAGGGAATCAAGGTGCTACTGGGCAGCATGGAATGTGGGCGTGGCCACCATTCTTGTATCCCATTGGTCAGAAAGAACCATGAAACAATGGGGGTGTGGCTGGAATCCTGTGATGCAGGAAGAATGTGCGGAGTCAAATGAAGGCAGCCCCTTTTCCCCGGAACTCTGTCCAAGCCAGTTGGGGACAAGTAGGTGACCTGCTTTAGCCGGATGGCTGCACACATTGTTGTGTATGTCTGTTTGTTCCCAGACCTTGAACTCAGGATATGGGCACAATCTGTGAGTTGCTTTTGATCAAGGCTAGCTCTCTACCACTGGAGCCACATGGCTTTACTTCTGGCTTTGTTGGCACAAGTTGGACAAGAGTCTCAAGGAATTTCCTGCCTAGGGTGACTTTGACCATGATCCTCCTTTAACAGCCTTGTAAGTTTTAAGGAGGACTGCTGAGAGCCACTGATGCCTGGTTAATCATTGGTTTTGCTGATGTTCTTGGACAGACCTGTGAGTTACCTATCCTCAGGTTTAAGTGGTAGGAGCTGGAGCCCACAGTTTGAATCCTGGTCCTGCCACCAACAAATGGCAGGAGAACCTATGAAACTCATTCCTATTCATATGATTACCAAAGGAATGTGATGTATGTCATGATTAAATGGGCAGTACTTGAATGATTCGAGGATAAAATTATACACAATTACATTATAAGACACTAGTCGATATTAATTAATACTTTATGAAGCATTTAAACAATCACATTAAATGAAGGCCAAATGAAATATCTACGAATTGGGCATCACATAGCATGGAGATGCCATTTTTTTCTGCCAGGACTGGGATTTGAACTCATGGTCTAGGTAACCCTGCTGTTTCACTGTGTGGGAAGGGGAAGCTTGCCTCCTTGAATTCAAGAAATTCAAGTCTGTTCCTTTGGCCTGAAATCAATGCCCACCACTAGAAAACATCCTATTTGTGCACATTTTAAATATATGATTTATATTTATATACATATGTTGATTCCATATTGCATTCAGTGTAGTTAGTTATTTTATTTCTTGTTTTATTCATGTATTGACTACTCATTTTATTGACGATTATGACACATAGAACAGTGATTACATTGATTACATAGGATATAGGTTTGCATATGTATTGCACGTCCTTCCTGACACCCAGGATGTTCACAGAAAAAGGAAAACATGGGTCACCATCAGCTTCTTACTACACGATTCATTTTTTGGGAGTGCTGGCATCTGAACTCACAGCCTACAAGGCCCAATTTATGATTGGGTGAGTGTCAGCCAGCCATCCTGTGGCAAATTGAGCTGACAGGCAGTTCTGAGTACCTGAGATTGAGCCCCAGAAATTGACAAAATAAGAACAGATTGACATCCAGATGGTAGTACACTAATAAATATATATCTTTATAGAGTGCCAGAGATGTCTATATATTATTCACTTATATAGTCTACATTCCTACCAATTCTTGGGTATTTATAATGCTACATGTAATTAATGTTATTGTTTTCATTCTTAACAAACTATTAAGTAAATCAATCAATATCCTGAAATTATTGCATTCTGTAAGTAATAGTATTCTTTTAATGCTTCATAAATATTAAATAAAATCAGTCTCCTGAAATGATGTTGTCTAATTTTATAGGAGCATTGATAATATTACCTTGTTATTCCCATGGGTGGGAACGAGTCTCTTAGTATCTCTTGCCATTGAATGGTGTCAGGACTGGTATTCGAAGTCGGGGCCTACATTGCCATGTGGACCTATGACTTCCTCAATAGTCTGAGAAACTTCAGCAAGGAAAGGTGAAGTACCTTTTGCAACAGTGTCATTCAGACCCAGGAGGGTCACCGTGCAAAGGAAGAAAACATAAAAAGGCCATCTCACTGCATTTTTTCTGTACATTATTGCTACATAAGGCCTGGGGGTCTAGGATCCCAGGATTTCCTGTGGGTCCAATGGCTGCACCTCAGCATAGGGTGATGGAAGCTAAGGCAGAGTTACCACAACCTAAGTTCAAGCACCCTGCTGAGCAAAAAATCATTAAAAGAGGTTAGCTCCCTGGCTTGCAATTCACCCCGTTTATTCTTCCAGGCTTTGGATTTGAACTCAGAGTCTGGGTAAATCTGCAGCACTGTGGAAGAAGGGGAGGCTCACCGTATTTGAAGATAAGAAAGTCAGGCCTGAACTGTAAACCAAAATTCAAGCCCTAGCCTTGGAAAACATACTATTTATATACATTGTAAATACATGATTTGTACTTACCATACATGTTTGGTGTGGTTGTTCCTTGTACTTTTTGTTTTATTCATTTATTTACTGTTGATTTTACTATGATGACACCTATTCCCTTTATTCCATTGACGACATCCTATCACATGGAATCTAAATTTGTAGAATTGTTCTCCATCATGCCTGACACCCAGGAGTCTCAGAGAAATGGAAAAAAGTTTCACACTTGGCTTCTTACTGCATGATCCAATTGTTAGTAATGCTGTGATCTGAACTCAGGGCCTAGCACGACTAATTGGTGAATAGTTCAAGGTGACCACACCAGCCTGTGGGCAACAAAGGAGTTAGGCCATTCCCAGGATCTGACATTGATCCCCAGGGTGGAACGCGATAGTCATAAATTAATGATTAAAACATAGGATCAATATTTACATATATGTGTTTACAGCATCTTGCCTCTGGAGTACTTTTTCTCCTTAATTTCTGTCTTATGTAAGTATTGTGTATTTTACTAAGGTAACAGATATAACAGTGCTTAAATGGAAGACAACCTATTGCCCTGGCTATAGGGTTTCCTATGCATTCTCCATCCAAGCTGAGATCCAGGACTCTCCCAGGACAGGAAAATAGGTGAGTCGATGGGCTTCTCACATCAGGATTCATCTTTTGGCAGTGTTGGGAATTGAACTCAGAGCCTATCAGGCCCAATTGGGGAAGGGGTCAAGGTGGGGACGCCAGCTTGTGAGCACCGAAGGAGATAGGACATTCCCAGGACCTGACGTCGAGTCCCAGGGAGGTCCAGATAGTCACAAATTCATAATTTAAACATAGGGTCTATATTTACATACATGTGTGGAAAATATCTTGCATTTGGTGCACTTCTCCTTAATTTGTGTCTTATTCATGGAATTATTGTGTATTCTACTGAGTATGGTGACAGGTATAACTGTGCTGACATGGATGACAACCTGTTCCCATAGTTATATGGTTGCCTATGCATTCTACATCCTAGTGGAAGACCGGGACTTTCACAGGAGAGGAAAACATGTTCAACCACTGGTTTCTGACAACCGAATGAATCTTCTATCAGTGCTGGGATTTGAACTCAGGTCTGGGTAGCTCTGTTGCACTTTGGGGGAAGGGAAATCTCACTGTCCTTAAGACTAGAATGTCAGGCCTGGTCCAGGGCCTGATTTGAAGCCCCAGCACTGGGCCAGCTTTTTTAAAACATAGGATCTCTCTTTACCTACAAGTGTGGTATGCATCTTGCATTCAGTGTAGTCATTCTTTTTATTTTGTCTTATTCATGGATGTATTGTGTATTTTATTGAGTATGGTGATAGATATAACTATGCTGACATGGATAACAACCCATTCGAATGGTTATAGAGTTGTCTATATAGAATTCTTCATCCTCGCTGAGACCCAGGACTTTCATTGGACAGGAAAACAGGTGGATCAATTGGCTTCTCAAAACAAGGTGAATCTTTTGACAGTGCTGGGATTTGAACTCAAGGCCTAACAGGCCCAATTGGTGAATGGGTCATGGTGAACACACCAGCCTATGAGGCACTAAGGGGGTAGGCCATTCCCAGGACCTTAGATGAAGCCCTGGTGGGGGCCAATATAGTATTGAATTTATCATTTAAATGGAGGATCTATATTTCCATACATGGATGGGCAGCATCTTGCATTCGGTGTAGTCATTCTTTAATTTTGTGTCTTATTCATTGATGTATCGAGTATTTTCTTGAGTATAGGATGACAGATATAACTCTGGTGACCTGGATGACAACCTATTCCCATTAGTATGGAGTTGCCTATGCATTCTCCATCCTAGCTGAGACCCAGGACTTGCACAGCCCAGGAAAACTGGTGCAATGACTGGCTTCTCACAAGAGGGTGAATTTTGGCAGTGCTGGGATTTGAACTTTGGGCCTAGGAGGCCCAACTGCCCAATGGGTCCACGTGATCACACCAGACTATGACCCACTAAGGAGCTGGTCGGTTCCCAGGAACAGAGGTCGAGCACCATGGGGGCCACAATTGTCCGGAATGCATCATTTAAACATGGGATGTATATTCAAATCCATGTGTGGACTGCATTGTGCATTTAGTGTAGTTATTTTATTTTGTATGCTATTCATGGATGTATTGTGTATTTTCTTCAGTATATGATGACAGGTATAACTGGGCTCACATGATAACAACCTATTCCCATGGCCACAGGGTGGTCCATGCATTCTTCATCCTAGCTGAGATCCAAGACTTGCACAGGAAAGGAACACAGGTGCAACAATTGGCTTCTGACATCAAGATGAATCTTTTGGCACTGTTGGGATCTGAACTCAGGGACCAGCAGATGCAATTGACGAATGGGTGCATGTGAGCACACCAGCCTGTGAGCCACTAAGGAGTAGGGCTGTTCCCAGGACCTGAGGTGGACCCCCAGGTGAGGGTGTGGGGGGAGGGCACACAGCAGTCATCCATTCATAAGTTGAAGGTAGTATGCAAATTACACATTTGTATAGAGTAGGAGAGACGATAACCTATGATGGAATCCAATCTACAATGTGTCTACTGATTCTGGGGTCTTTCCAGATGCCTTCATTTCATGACTGTGATGATTAGTGTCATGCTTAATCAACACTGCTTTACAAATAAGAGATACCTCATGAGTCTTGCCTATCATTTCCTAGTCACATCATGCATGAACTACTTATTCAATGAGATCGATCGCATTCCATGACTTTTCCTGGTCCAGAAACCAGTGTCTCAGGATTTCCCGCCATTGCTTTCTCATGGGGGTGGGCTGAATTCAAGCCTCAGGCATTAAAAACATACTCCTTATATACATTTTAAAGATAGGATTTATACTTCTATACAGATGTTCAATAGATACCGTGTTGGTGTGGTAGGATTTATACTTCCATACAGATGTTCTGTCCATATCATGTTTAGTGTGGTTATTCATTTTATTTCTTTTTTATTCATTTATTTACGATTTATTTCATTGACTTTCATGACACCTATACCATTTATTACATTGTTTACATCATATCACATAGCATCTAGATTTGTAGGTGTGTTCTCCATCCTGCCTGACATGATGGACACTCCCAGAAAAGGAAAACATATGTCACACTCATCTTCTTACTCAAAGATTAAATTTTTGGCAGTGCTGGGATCTGAACTCATGGCCTAACAGGCCCAATTTATGATTGGATGAGTGTGAGCACAGAAGCCTCTAGCCAATGAAGCTGTCAGGTGGTTCCCAGGCACTGAGATCAATCCCCAAGTTTGGCTGAAACAGCAATATATGGATAGGCAGAGGGTGGTATACAAATAAATATATATTGTTGAAGAGTTCCAGAGCTGTCTATCTATGACTGAATGACATCTACTATGTTCCTACCAACTCTTAGGTATTTATTATATCTCCATGAAACAATATTATTCTTTTCATGCTTAATAAACTATTAATTAAGGTCAATCAGCATCCTAGGATTATTGTATCCAATTTTAGACTAGACAAATGCATGGACTACTCTTTCAATCTGTATTCTTATGCATAGGAATGAGTCTCTTGTGATCTCCTGCCATTGGTATGTGTAAGGATTAGGATTTGAACCCAGTTCCTATGTTGACATGTTGGCTTATGGCTTCCCTGCTAGCCTGCTAGCCATCAGCAGTGGCAGGCCAGGTCCACTTTGAAACCATGTCATTCAGAAACAGGATGGTTACCATGCAAAGAAAATCTTGTAAAACCCTGAGCCCTTTACAGCTCCCCACATTTTGTGCTGTTCTGCTTTTTTTTTCTTCCTGCAGGCCCTCTGGACCTAGGGTCCCAGGATCAACTTTGGGTCCCAAGGCTGCACCCCAACCTAGGGAGAGTGAAGCTGAGTCAGAGTTGCCATGACCTGAGTTCAAGCCCCGTGGTTGTCAAAATTAATTAACTAATTAATTCATTAACTAACTAACTAATGAAATAGAAATAATAAAGATCCTTGGTTTGGAATTTCTGCCAGTTTTCTTTCCTAGCCTGGGATTTGAACTCAGAGTCTTGATGAATCCATAGCAATGTGATGGAAGGCACAGAGTTGCCATTACTTGAGTTCAAACCCCATGCCAAGCCAAAAATAAATAATTAAGTTACTGACCTCAGCAGGGAAGTTAATTGTGAAGATGGGAGGGAAGGGATGGTAGGGGAAAAACAAACGAGGAGGCAACAATGCTCAATAGGAAATGTACTCATTACTTTGCTCAAGTAACGGTGACCCCTCTGTACAACACTTTTAAAATAAAAAACGTACAAAACATTATATAGTGCTCAAGAAGCACATTGGGGGTAAGGGATGAATGTCTGAATAGCTGTACAAAATTCTACACTGATTTTTTTCAGTGTTCAGTATGGAACTGAGTAAACATAACTGTTTCTGTTACAAATATTAAGTCACTGTCTTGGAACTGGGGCCCGTATTTCTGCCATTGCTGGGATTTGAGCTCACTGCCCAAGTAACTCTTTTGCACCTTGGGTGAAGGCTAAGCTCCTTGTCCTTAAGGAAAATATTTTTAAGCTAGAGTTCCCAGGGCCTAAATTAAGTCCCTGCAATAGAAAAAATATTTGTATACATGTGGAATATAAGATATATATACATACATATGTATGTTTATTTTATATTATGATTATTATTATTATTGATTTTGTATTTATTTTTTATTTTATTCATTTCATTTTTTATTTATTTATTATTATTATACACATAATATTTATGTTGTGTACATATATTATAAAAGTATACACAATAATTCAGTACATTGGCTCATTTTCATTAAAACTTTATTAAGATTTGAAACATGATACATAATTAAATGGAGGCATTTGTCAAGTCATCACATGATTAGAGTCTGTCCTTAGTATGAGCTTTGTCTTATTTATCTTTGGACAACTTCCTATAGGGATTTGTTTGATGATTTATACTCAGAAGCTTTTTCTTGTGGATAGGCAAGTTGAGGGATAAAATCGTAAGGTTGGGGCTGGGAATGTGGCTTAGTGGTAGAGAACTTGCTTAGCATGCTTGAATGCCAGGGTTTGAATCCTTAGTGTCACATACTCAGAAAAAGCCAGAAGCTGTGGTGTGGTTCAAGTGCTAGAGTGGTAGCATTGAGAAAAAGAAGCTCAAAGACAGTACCCAGGCCCTAATTTCAAGCCCCAAGTCTGGCAAAAAAAAAGAAAAAATACGCCAGATTCCAGTGGCTCTGGAAACCTACTTTCTCAGGAGGCTGAGATCTTAAGATCGCAGTTTGAAGACAGCCTAAGGAAGGAAAGCATGTTAGACTCTTTCCTCCAATGAACCATCAAAAAAACCCATGTGGCACTGTGGGTCAATTGGTAGAGTGTTTGCCTTGAGCTGAATGGCTCAGGGACAGCGGCCAGGCTTCAGTTTGAGACACACATCTGGAAAAAAAGTGAGGGATAATCAAAGTACTTTTCCTATTTGCTAATTATGAGAATACTGTTTGGAAAATGAATGCTAATGTACACCAGAATTGGAGTAAGACCTCAAGGTTCACGTGTAGCACATCCATAAGCCCAGCTTCTCTGATTCTAGCATTATAAACTTGTGTCCTACAGGGTTCTGAAAGGCACATTGTTGAAAGGCTTAATATGCTCCCCAAGCCATTTGTGATAAGCAGTTGACTTGTATTATCAATGACATTACAGTTCTGACCCTAGCAGAGGACCAATAGCTCACGCCCATCACCCTAGCTCAGGAGGCTGAGGTCTCTATCACAGGGTGAAACCAGCCAAGGCAGGGAAGTCTAGCACATTCTGACTTCCTGTTCTGAAAGGTCAGATGCTCAAGAAATTCCTGTGCTTCCCTTGGTGATGAGAAGTTACTTGCACTCTAAATGTTCTTGGAGTTCTTGAGTTACAGAAGAAGGAAAGAAATATTATTGACCCATTCGGGGTTCAAATGAAGTTCTCAGGATCCAAGCCCTAGCTATGTTAGAAGGAAGAACTCCTGTATTTGAAGGACAGAAAACAGTTTTAAAAGCCAGGCTAGGTTCAGAGAACTAGGCCTGTAGGATTAGGAGGCAGAATGTACACACTCAACAGGGAAGTGAGCTGCAAAACCACCTCATTCATTCCAGGCACAGTCAGCAATGGGGGAAACATGAAACTTCAAAGGATGACTAACTAAACTTCCTCCCTCAGGTGAAGGGAGCCTCAGGCTATCTTTAGGTTATCTATAGAGAGCCAATTTATTGGGGGAGAGGGGAGGAACAGAGTAGAAAAACTCTGCTCTCTGGTCTTAAGGTATGGGTTTTTGACTTTCCATTTGTCAGGTTTGAAGGCCCTTCTATCTCTGCCAGTCCATTCTCCTTACTACATTCTCCACATCATTAATGCAAATCCCCAGTCCAAGGAGGGGCAGGGCCATTTCTCTTCTGTCTCCAAGCACCTGAGTTAGAACCTGGCTCTGCCCTCTTGACTCTGGTGTATTTGGCTGCCTGAGAAGTGGGACAGAGACAGTCAGCCTGCTCTGTGTTTGTGTGAAGGCGATGCTGGTTTCCTGGCACACTGCAGAAAGCCTCATCACTGGGAAGTGTTCCCTTCTTTCCTTCTGACATCAAAAATAGATTCATCTATCAACTTTCTTCCTTCTTTCTTTCCATCCTTCCTTCCTTCCTTCCTTCCTTCCTTCCTTCCTTCCTTCCTTCCTTCCTTCCTTCCTTCCTTCCTTCCTTCCTTCCTTCCTTCCTTCTCTTTCTTTCTTTCTTTCTTTCTTTCTTTCTTTCTTTCTTTCTTTCTTTCTTTCTTTCTTTCTTTCTTTCTTTCTTTCTTTCTCTCTCTCTCTCTCTCTCTCTCATTCTTTCTCTTTTTTTCTTTCTATCTACCTACCTTCCTACGTAGGTAGCTATCTATTTGCCAGTTGTTGGGTTGAACTCAAGGCCTGGGCACTGTCTCTAGCTCTCTGCTACTTGAGCCACAGCACATATCCTGGCTTTGTCTGTGTACGGGTGCCTGAAGAATCGAACCCAGGGCTTCTTGCATGCTAGGCAAGCACTCTCTCATTAATCCATGTTCCTAGCTCCTTTATTATTTTTAATGGTAGTTTTTACATAAGTATGCTACTATTTTATGTTCTCAAGTTTAATTTTCTGAATACCGGTTACTTCTAAGAAACCTGATCTTCTCTTTCCCTGCCTGATTTGTGATTGTTCCTGCATTGCCCTCATAATAAAATGTAAATAAAGGCTGCTGAGAGCTTCAGTGCGCATCATATAAAGACACAGGCCTAGAACCCTGGAAGAGAAAATCAATGGGCCTGAAATGAAGAGAATGATGCAGTATGCACAACTAGCATATCTGAAAAATAAACCAGTAAATAAAAGCAGAGTTTGCACTATGGGAGGTAATATACATACACACATAAATAGGTAGGGCACTGATACATATACTTGGCCTTCTCTTTTTGAAATTTTTTGTGGCCATCCCAGGGCTTAAACTCAGGGATCAATGTGTTCCTGAGCTGATTTGCTGAAGGCTGAGGCTGACCACCACCACAGCTCCACTTCCTGCCAGCTGGTAGTTAATTGGACATAAGCAATTTCCAGGCTTTCCTGCCTGTCTGGATTTTATCTCCTGCTCAGTTTTCTCTCTCAAAGCTCAAGCTCTACCCTCTGGGCCACTGCTCCACTTCTGGTTCTCTGGTGGTTTATTGGACAAAATAGTTTCAGAGACTCTCCTGCTCAGCTGGCTTGAATGGCTTTCTCCTGAGGAGGCTTCAAGTGGTTTCCTTAGGGATTCACCGAGGATCCTCTCCACACCGAGGATCCTTAGTCTAAATCTCGAGAAGTACTAGAGAAAAATGGAAACATTGTTATACCCCAGTCGCAGGACCCCGACCAAAAAGACCACCGAGAATCAGACTTTACAGTTGTTTTAAGGCTTTATTTAAACGGGCTGTGTCTCAGGCCTTGTCCTACACTCTGACACAGCAGCACCTAGGAGGAGAGCCCCAAGGTAAAGATTTGTAGAGGAAATAAGTCACACAACCAACCAGGTGTTTGGATTACCACCATGTGTTGCTCTGCTAGAAACAAGCAACAAGTGGTCACTGCCTCAAAACTTTAACCCTTCATTACCCCCCCCCCCCTTGACTTATGGTCCTGAGACACATCTTGTGGCTCCAGCCTCAAACAAAACTCCAACAGCTCTTGATCTTGTACGGGTATAGCCATACTATTAAATAACAATACCAATAACAATAAGTTCATTTTTCTTTTCTTGAGGTGTATGCAGAGTTGTTGGGTAGGATGCTTGGAGACTTCCCATGTTTCCCCACGGTTGTCCAGGGCAAAGGGGTCAGCCAGTCTGGCATGGGAGCAGTGGATCCAAGCAGCAATGCCATCTACCTTAAGGGCAGTAGCACGCCCTTAAGCAGGGCTACACACCAGTAGCACCATGTAAGGATGGAACCATGTAAGGTCTCTTCCACTGTGACTCCAGAGATCTCAGGTTGTGCCTTCGAACAAACACCCAGTCCCCTGGTATAAACGAATAGTGGGTAGGAGTAGAAGCAGAATCATATAATGCTCTAAGCTGGGGCCACATCCTCTTATGCACCAGCTGTAAATAGTCAAGCTTAAACAGAAATTCAATATCATCCAAATCAGCAAGCAATTCAGTCTGAAGCCTAGGGATAATGGGTGGAGGGTGTCCATACATTATTTCAAAAGGAGTAAAGTCAAGTTGATAGGGTGAATTTCTTATTCTAAACAGGGCAAAAGGAAGGAGCGATACCCAGTCTGGGCCAGTCTCCAAGGCCAATTTAGTTAAGGTCTCTAAATTTTAGAGTCCAATTCATTCCTTCTACCTGCCCTGAACTCTGGGGTCTATAAGAACAGTGCAATTTCCAATCCGTCCCCAGTGCCGTGGCTATTCCCTGACTTACTTTTGAGACGAAGGCCCTACTCGATGGTGGATGGGAAGACATATCTGGGTAGGATTTCTTCCAGGATCTTCTTAGCCATGATGTTGGCTGTCTCATGCTTTGTTGGGTAGCCTTTAACCCATCCTGAAAAAGTGTCTGCAAAAACTAACAAATATGTATATCCAAATTTTCCACTTTTAATTTCTGTGAAGTCTACTTCCCAATACACACCTGGCCTATCTTCATGGAGGCAAGCTCCTTTTGCAACCAGTTGATTAGGGGCATTGGTGAGCTGACAGGCTTTAAAATTTTTAACAATGTCCTCAATGAGTTGATTTCCTTGCCTGATTTTTACTTCTGAGTGTAGGAGCAAGGCCTCCATTCTTCCGGTTCCCATGTGAGGGACCCAATGGATTCTCATAAGAATCCTCTTGCCCAATCTTTGTGGAAAGATAAGTTTCCCATCACCAGTTTTCCACCAGTCTTTATTTCTTTCTCTGTTTGGTTGTTTATAGGCCATGGAAATTTTCTTTATCTACTCCAAGTCTTCTTGGGAGTACTGAGGCTCAGGAGGCAAAGCTTGTGGCCCTGGGTCTACTTCCGCTCTGGGCTAGAGATCCACCTCCTTAGCTGCCTGATCGGCCAAGTTATTTCCTTTGGTTATTGAATCAGTTACCTTTTGATGGTCAGGACAGTGCATAATGGCAATATTTTCTGGTTCCCATAAGGCCGGGATGAGGCTTAAAATTTCTTGTTCGTTTCTAATAACCTTTCCGTCAGCTGTCAATAGCCCTCTCTCTTGGTTAATGGCTCCATGGATATGTACAATGACAAAGGCATACCGACTGTCCATGTAAATGTTTAGTCTCTTCGCTTTTCCCATCTGTAGGGCTTTTGTTAGTGCCACTAGTTCTTCTCTTTGTGCAGTCATTCTCTGGAGGAGTGCTTCTGCCCATACTATCTCAGTGTCCATGGTGACTGCTATACCCACGTACCTTTTGCCATCTCAAATGAAACTGCTGCTGTCTGTGAACCAGGTATGCTCGGCATGGGATAGGGGTGAGTCCAACAAGTCTGGCCTCTTTTCTTTGGCCTGGTCGCTCTTTTCACACTCAATTTCACGTTCTCTGTCCTTCCTTTCCTGTCTTTGGTACTCTCTTTCTCTTATTGTAAACCTTTTCCGCCGCAGCTACTAGATCCCTAATAGACTTTTCACCAAGTATGTCTAGAGACTGCAACTTCCGCTTTACATCTGTTGCAGCTTGATTCATATAGGCAAACATAATCATCTGAGCCGAATCCTGGGTCTCAAGATCATATGGATATATTGACTAAAATCTTCCCTGAGCTGCTCAAGATATGCTGTGGGACTTTCACTTCCTCCCTGTCTAACATCATAAACTTTGGCCATATTAGTAGGTTGGCAAGCCTCCTCCTTGAGACCTGCCAACAGAGCCTGGCAATAGAGGAGGAGTCGCTCCCTACTTTCAACTGTATTGTAGTCCCATGTTGGTCGGATCTCAGGAAAATAGGTTAGTGATCAGGGCAGGATCTGTGATAGGTGCTCTTGCGGGGCCAGGGTGTGTTTCCGGGCTGCCTCGTGGATACAGTCTCTCTCTTCGGTGGTAAAAAGGACCTATAAAAGCTGACTAAAATCATCCCAAGTGGGCTGATGTGTAAAGAGAACAATTTCAAGCAAAGTATTAAATCCTAGGGTTTCTCAGAAAACGGAGCATTTTGGGTATGCCAATTGTACAGGTAACTGGTAGAAATGGCCAATATTGGAGTTGCTGTTGACCATCCGCATCCACAGGACATATAGTGCATAAGTGAAAAACAGCTGCATTAGAAGGGGGGTTGATCTCACGGTATCTTCGAGTGACTGGCTCCTCAGAAACTTTAAGGGCAGGTGCCGAGTGTTATATAGCTCCTCTTGATCATTCTCAGGTTCTGCAAAAGGAACCTGGAAAAAGAATATGGGTGAGGAAATATTTCTTCTTCCAAGTTATCTCCCTGAAAAACTGGGGGCTAACTTTTCTTTCCCTCTGTCTCAGTTTCTTTTTGTAAGTCTAGGGGGATAGATGGAGTGGTGCCTATGGTTTCTAGTCCCGTCAGACGTACAGTCCAAAAAACTATAAACAGTACAAACAAAACACATCTTACAGTTATTAAAAAAAACCTTACAAAGTGGCGATCTCCCAAATTAGTCCACTGACTACAGTCACGGTGGGGTTCCACACCCACGCCACACAGCACAAGGAGCAGAGCCACAGTGGGCGAGTTGGGCCTCTGTTAGGAGGCCCTCTTGGTCAGTTCTGGCCCAACACTGAACTGAACCCCACCCCACAATTCACATGGAGGTGTTCCAAGGACCACCCCCCCACCCCACACAGTGGGGTTCCAAGGACCCCCGTCCCACATGGCAGGGTTTCAAGGACCCCCGCCCCACAAGAGGATCTAGGACATCTCCCAGTTCCTCCAGAGTTGTGGTGCAAGGGTGCCTGCTTCAACAACTCTTTACGAATCAGAGTGGCCATCCTCACAAAGCAAAATGAAAGTAAAACAGACAAATGACAGGACCAGACAAATTAACAAAGACAGTGCTGTTTTACCTTTGGAGTCTGATATATTGGGGGTCTTTGGGGGGATCCCGGATGAGCCCCCACTAATATGTTATACCCAGGTCTCAGGATCCCCACCAAGAAGACCATGGAGAGTCAGACTTTACAGCTGTTTTAAGGTTTTATTTAAACAGGCTGCAGCTTGGGTCTCATCCTTCACTCCAACACAGCGGAACCTAGGAGGAGAACCCCAAGCTAAAGATTTGCAGGGTTTATAGAGGCACACAAACAACCAGGTGTTTGGATTACCACCACGTGTTGCTCTGCTAGAAACAAGCAAGTTTTGAGATCAATGCCTCAAAACTTTAACTTCACATGAAGATGCTACTAGTGTGTTCTAGACACTTAATGTTAGAGACACAAAACACTCATAATTATTAGATCATTTTATAGGCAAAAGGAGCAATGCAGACTGTATGAGGATCGCTCCACCTTTTGGTCCTCATATCCTGAGACAGTAAATTCACAGAAGCTCAATGCTAAGTGACAGAACTGGCATGTATTGTGGATATTTTCTCCCAAATCCTGTGACACTCATTTCTCACTTTTGGCCTCAAACCTGTGACCAGAGGGGAAGATGAGGAGAGAAAATCCTTCTCAGAGCAGCTATAAAGAACATTGGGTAGTTTACTTATAAATTAAAACCTTGGGAATGACTCTCTTAAGAAGTCAGACTGTCCAGATTAAAAAATGAAGAAGAGAAGAAATAAAGTGCCAGTGGCTGCTGTCTGTAATCCCAGGTCCTCAGGTGGCTGAGATGTAGAGAAACTTAGTTTGAATCCAGCCAGTGTAGGATAGTCCATGACACAGTTATTTCTAAGAGATCATAGAAATTCCCAGAAGTGGACCTGTGACTCAAGCTTAATGGAGTACCCTTGAGCAAAAGGAGCTCAGGGACCACACATAGGCTAATATTTCCACCCCAGGACTGCCCCCTCAAAAATAGCCAGTGCTTCCATGTCTTTGTCTATGTATTGTATTCTTATAGGTGAAATTCCCGAGTAGCTATGATAAATGGCACCAACCTAGGAAATTTGTATTCAGTACAATGAGTTCATAACAGAGAGACTGCTTTCAAGATAGTGCATGTTCCGGGGCTCCCTTCACTGTTCACAGTGTTACCTAAGGGTTTCTCTGCATCACAAGCCTGCTTGAGGAAGTCTCTATCATTGTCTGGGAGGCACACAAAAGCCCTCACTCCTGTAAAGCTGGGTAACAAACAACTCCACCTGGGAGTGTGGGTGGGCTCTGAAGGTCACAAAAAACAATCCCTCTTTGTAGCCTTAGCTTTCTCTCTTCCCAGTGCTCTGTTTTAACAGGAGACCTTCATTTGTGCCACCTCCCATGGCAGGCCAAGTTCTGTGCACTTATCCTGCCTTTGTGAGACTATATTCTAGTGTTTAGTTACAGTGCTCAATATAATTAAGGAGTCCTTCAGACAGAAAACTGTGGCACTGAACATAAGGAAACGATTCATTGCAGGCAATGTTGGGCGTATGATGCCTCTCTTATGTTTCCAGAAGCTTGGAAAAACAAGCACATGTTGGATATCACAAAGCTTCCTGTCATGTAGGACTGGTGAAGCTCATCAGGTTTTGAAACCTTTGACTTCTCTTAGTTGGGCCCTGAGTGGCTAGGTTTTGTGGTTGAACACAGGGCTGGGTGCTGGCCATGAGCTCAGTGCACAAGCCCAGTGCTTTACTATTTTGTGTAACCACATCACTTCTGATCTGTGATGTACGTGTGTGTGTGTGTGTGTGTGTGTGTGTGTGTATGTGTGCACACCGCGGTGTGTGTGTGCACGGGTTTGTGTGTGCATGCACACATATACATGAGTCCTGAAGCTTGACCTCAGGACCTGAGCACTGTACCTATTTTTTCTTGTATAATGATATCCCTCTCCCACTTGAGCCACAGAGCCACTTCAGGCTTTGTCCTAGTGATGTCGTCCTAAGAAATGAAGCCCACGATTTCATATATACAAAGCATTCTACATCTAAGGCACATTCCCAGCCCTCTACTTCAGCTTTGTTACTTTATTTCTGTCTTTTTTTTATTGTTGTTGTTGTCGATTGAAGGAGTTGAAGTCTTGGCCTTGGTGCTGTCCCTGGCCTCTTCAGCTCAAGTCTTGTGCTCTACCACTTGAGCCACAGAGCTACTTCCGGTTTTCTGAGGTTCATTGGAGCTATGTTTCTCAAGGACTTTCCTGCCTCGGCTAGATTTGAACCATGATCCTCATGTCTCATCCTCCTGAGTAAGTAGGATAACCCACATGACCTCAAGCACTCAGCTTGAGGTGAATTGGAGATAATAGTCTCATGGTACCTTTTTTGTCTGCGATAGTTTGGAACACAGATCTTTAGAACTCAGCTTCCCAAGAAGGCAGGATGACAGTCTTCAGCTATTGCCCCCTTGGCCATGGACTCTGTTGCAAGGGGGTCCATGGCTCCACGTGGTGGAGTGCTAGGCATGAGCCCAAGAGGTAAGATTCAGTGCCTCAGCCCCAAGTTCAAGGATCATGACAAAGGAAAAACCAAACCAAACCAATGTCTGCTGTAGACAACTCACGAGTCTTCAGTAATACATAATTTTGTCCCTGACATGGGGACCTATTTGAGCCTCAATATTCTTGTCTGTATAATCATCTAAGTTATGGAGCTCATACATTGACAAGATGTAAGAATGTACCCGGTTAAGGACATAGCACATGGCACTCTCTGCACCGCTCAGCACACATCCTGTGAAAGACTCAGCACCCAGCACCCAATGCAGGACTCAGCACACTGCATCCTGTGAAAGACTCAGCACATAGCACCCTGTGCAGGACTCAGAACAGAGCACCCTACGGAGGACTCATCACATAGCTCCATTCCACAAGCTGTCATTAGAATTAGGGTGCTTTCATCAGTATCACCATTCTTTGAGGAAAATTTTACAAACAAGTTCACATCTAATGGTTTAGTGGGGTGTTTTTCTGGGGAGGGGTGTTAGCCATGGGGCTTGAACCAAAGCTCTACCACTTGGAGCCACATTTTGAGGTGTCTCTCAGACTTCCTGCCAGGACTGGGTTTTAAAGCCCTTGAGCAGCTAGGATGACAGGTATAAGTCAGAATGACATGGATAACCCGTGGAGCTGGCTTGTAGCGGTTTACATGTGGCTAAGTCAGGTTAGGTGGCAGCTGTCAACACCAGACTCCTAGCTTGCTCTGTAATGAGGTATTTGAAGTTCTGCCCTTCTATAACTGCAGTTAGAAAATCCTACCTTTTTTTGGCATCAGACCTGTGGCTTGAGTAAGAGCTTAGACACTGTCACTAAACGTTTGTGCTCAAGGCTAGCACTCAATTGATTGAAAGACACCAGAACTTCTGAGTTTTTTGTTTTGTGGCACTGAGGAATTGAACCCTGGGCTTTGTGCTTACTATGAGAGCACTCAACCCCCGAGCCTCAGGAGTGAATGAGGTATAAATATATAGAGATTGCTGTATATAAATATTATATACAGAAAAACTGATTTCTGCATATCATTAAATTATAGATAATATTGCTACCAATTCTTAGGTATTAAATTATGTCTCCATTTAGTGATATGTCCCAGTTAACAATTAATAAAGCATTAATTAATAATTACTCAATAGCCTATAATTGTTTATCATATATGTACATATATCCATACATATAATTAGATATTTCATAGAATGAGACCAATGTCTATATATTATTAAATTATGCATCGTGTGTTACTCCCAATTATTAGTTATTTAATTATGTCTCCATGTAATTTTTATTCTGTTAATGTTTAATAAAATATTAATTAAACTTAATGCACATCCTACACTTCTTGCATCTAATTTTATCCTAGAATGATTCACTACTAATTCAATCTGTTTATCATTTACTGTAGTGGCAATTCTTCTACCGATCATGTATTTTACCTTTATTACATCCTATTACATAGCATATAGATTTGCATCCAAATTATACATACTACCTGACACCGAGCACTTTCAAAGAAAAGGAAAACATGTGTCATGCTCGGTTTCACACTCCAAGATTACATTTTTGGGAATGCTGGGATGTACACTCAGGGCAAAGAAGGCTCAGTTCATGAATGGGTGACTGCCAACACAGCAGCCACTTGCCAATTCATCTGCCAGGTAGTGCCCAGGCCCTGAGATTGAGCCCCATATGTTGACTCCA
Source organism: Dipodomys spectabilis (assembly GCF_019054845.1). Classification (NCBI taxonomy): domain Eukaryota; kingdom Metazoa; phylum Chordata; class Mammalia; order Rodentia; family Heteromyidae; genus Dipodomys; species Dipodomys spectabilis. The sequence continues at coordinate 2,202 of NW_024872269.1, read as the reverse complement.
AATTGTGCTTAGTGTAGTTAATCATTTTATTTTTTATTCATTTATCATTTATTTTATTGACTGCTATAACACATGGAATATTTACTACATTTATTAAATAAGATATAGAATTGCGTAAGTATAAAACTTCACACCTGACATCCAGGATTTTCACAAAAATAGAAAACAGGTATCACCCTGAGTCTTACTGCATGATTCAATTTTTGTGAGTGCTGGCATCTGAACTCACAGCCCACAAGGCCCAAATCATGAATGGGTGAGTGTCAGCACGCCAACCTGGTGCATATGGAGCTGACAAGCAGTTCCCAACACCTGAGATTGAGCCCCAGGGGTTGACAAAACAAGAACAGATGGACATGCAGATGGTAGTACACAAACAAATATAGATCTTTATAGAGTGCCAGAGGTGTCTATACATTATTTAGTTATATAGGTTATATTTCTACCAATTCTTGGGTATTTATTATGCCTCCATGTAATTAATATTACTGTTTTCATCCTTAATGAATTATTAATTATATCGACCACTGTCCCGAAACTATAGTGTCCATGTAATTAATAGTATTCTTTTAATGTGTCAAAAATATTCATTAAATTTCTTTCTGATGGAGGCATAGAATTCCATTGTGTATATATACCACATTTTCTTGATCCATTCATCTACTGAGGGGCATCTGGGTTGGTTATATATCTTGACTATGGTAAATAATGCTGCAATAAACATAGTTGTGCTGGTAGCTTTAGTGTGGTCCTGTTAGTAAACATTTGGGTAAATGCCCAAAAGTGGGATTGCTGGGTCATAGGGGAGCTCTATGTGAAGTCTTTTCAGGAACCTCCATACTGCTTTCCAAAGTAGTTTGTTAGGAAATGGAAAAACTTGGAAAAAATTATATTAAGTGAAGTAAGCCAGGCCCAAAGAAACATAGGTCCCATGTTTTCCCTTATTTGCAATATCTAGTATATGTATGAGTCAAGCAGAAAAGGTCAGTAATGTGATGTTAGGAAAATGAACCCTTAGATATGTATTTTAATGTTTTTTTTATTTCATGCATTTGTTTCTAATGCATTTATAAGATTATCTCTTTGTTGCTTTGTATGTCCCTCCCCCACATTATAACCCCTGCTTTTACTATATTTGATGTCAGTATAACTTGTGGAGGAGATGGGGAAAAACAAGTCGTTTAAGGATACAGGTGGACCTGTTGCAACAATGAGAAGTACAAGTTGTCATGTCCAAAACGAGCTTTACAACGTTGGTGCGGGGGGGGGGGTGTAGGGGGGAGGATTGGGTGGTGGGGAAGTAGTGGGGAGGGAGGTAGGGAAGGGATGTGAAGGGTAAACAAAGGAGGAGGCTGCAATGCTTGATAAGAAATGTATGCATTATCCTGCCCATGTAATTGTAACCCCTCTGTACAGTATGTTCGCACAAAAAAAATTAAATTAAAAAAGAAAAAAAATATTCATTAAAATCCATCAGCCTCCTGAAATCACTCTCTAATTTTATGCTAGTATCATGCAGGAATAAGTAATTCAACCTTGACATTCATAACTTTCCATTGGTATTCCTATGAATAGGAACGAGACTCTTAGGATCTCCCTCCATTGGTAGGGGTCCTGACCCAGCTTCAAACACAGGGCCTATGTTGTCGTGTTGGCCCATGGCTTCTCTGGAAGCTTGACAGCCTTCATCAATGCCAGGTTACCAACACTTTTCAGCCCTATCATTTAGACCCAAGATGGTCACCTTGAAAAGAAAACAAATGTAAAACCGGCAGCCATCTGCAAGTTACTGGTTTTTTTCTGTGTCGTTTTATTTATTTATTTTTCCTGTCAGCATTTGAGGCCCAGGAACCTAGGTTCGGCTGTGGGTCCAGTGGCTGCAACAAGCCTAGGGTAATCAAAGCTGAGGCAGAGTTGCCATGCCCTGAGTTCAAGCCCTGTGGTTGACAAAATAAAAATATGTAATACATACATGCATACGTACATATATTCATTAAATATATTTAAACAATTTTTAGGCTACTTGGTGTTGTATTCATGCCATTTTTTTCTGCTAGGCCTGGGATTTGAACTCGGGGTCTGGGTAAATCTGCAGTACTGTTGGGGAAGGGATAGCTCAAAGTGCTGAAAGGCAAGAAAGACAGGCCTGTTCCTAGCACTCGCAAAAATAATATTCGTATATATTTAGAGAATGTGAGATGT
>NW_024872268.1:0-17170 GCF_019054845.1 Dipodomys spectabilis | reverse complement strand
ATTTGTGTGCTGAACTCTGATGATATATTCACATTCTTAGTCAGAAGGCATTAGTGCCTGTTACAAATCACCTAAGTCTGACAAAACCCAGACTCAGGCCTTGTGACTACTTTCCTCTATGTCATTCTCTTAGAGAGCAATCCCAAGTCTCCAGTGACCATGACAGAGCTCTCCTGGACCCTCTCAGGCACAGTCAATATTACCACTCAGGTGTGTCACCTATAGAGTGATGTGATACTGGTGTCTGCTTCCTATGATAGAACAGCACAGGAATTGTTAGGTCCTTAACCTGTCCTCTGTACTGAGGGTTCCTCATTGAGCATTGAAAGCTAAGAATTAAGGAGACATTTAACTCTCTCTTCCTTCTGCAGGTTGTGGCTCAGCTTTCCTTCTGTTGCTGTCATTTTCTGTGGAAAGAAATTATCTAAGCTCTAGAAGCCATTTTGCTTATTCTAGGCCCTTAGAGTAAGTCTGGGATTTATACTTAAACAAAAAGATATGTAGTGATAAAAAAAATAGCAAACAACGTTTTTTCTATTCTATTTATTATCAAATATGTTTTCAAATTCTAACTTTTTTTATTCTGAATATGTCGTACAGATGGGTTAGAATTACATGGGCAAGGTAATGAGTGCATTTCATATGAAGTATTGTTTCTTCCTCTTTTGTTTCCCCTTACCTTCCCATGCCATGTCCCACCCACCCTAAACCCCAGCCATAGTTGTAAGGTCATATTTCGACATAACAACTCGTACATTTCATTGTTGCAATGGGTCCACCTGTATCCCTAACTAAATGATTTTTTCCCATTCCACTCCACAAATTATAGCAACATCAAATACAGTGAAATCAGGGGTTATACCATGGAGGAGGGACATACAAAGCAACAAGGAAATCATCTTATAAATATGTTAGAAACCATCACAAGAAAGAAAAAGCATTTGAATCCTTATCTTCAGGTTCATTTCATCTAACATAAACTTTTCTGACCTTTTCTTCTTGTCTCAAAAATATACTAGTTATTGCAAATAAGGGAAACCATGGGACTTATTTCTTTGGGCCTGGCTTACTTCACTTAACATAATTTTTTCCAAGTCTTTCCATTTCCTAACAAATGGGGCAATGTCATTCTTTTTGATGCAGGCAAAGAATTCCATTGTGTATATACCACATTTTCTTGATCCATTCATCTACTGAGGAGCATCAGGTTTGGTTCCATATCTTAGCTATGGTAAATAATGCTGCAATAAACATAGTTGTGCTGGTAGCTTTAGTCTGTCTACCAATAATTCTTATTAGTAAGAGGCACTTAATTAGCAGTCACTTTCTCAAACTCCTAACTTCATCAATGAGCTGTGTGAGAGAAGCCACAGCAAATGTCCTGGAAACACCCCCCCCCCCCATCTAACTTCTTGCCCAGAAATGAGCGACTCTCTCCTAGGCCACCAATTTGAACAAAGAATACTGATTATATCTCAGATTAAATACCAAAGCTATATACCAAAGAGAGATAAGGACAAGAGATTAGTTTGACTTGGGAACAATGCAGATCACAAAGAGGAGTGCTAAGTTAACAGAAACAAAAATAAATTTTCCTTCATTCATATAGTACAATAAAAAGAGCTACTTTTCTCATTATCACTTAATTTTGGGTATATATACTTAGTACTAGATTCTTGAAACTCCTTGAAAACTCTTTGACATGAACTCAGAAGTTCTGTTGGTGTCAGCTTGACATTTTATGTAAAAAATTTTTAATTTTTATATTTTTAAAAATCTGTTTTATTCAAAGATGCTATGCAGAGGGGTTATATTTACATGAGTAAGTTATATTTCTCATTAAAAAATTGTTACCCACTCCATTGTTGTTCTCCCTCTATCTCTTCCCTCCGCTCTTCCTCCCCAAACACCCACAAGGTTGTAAAGTTCACTCCCGCCATAGTGTATCCTGAGTATCATTGTTGCAATGGGTCATCTTTAGTACTTCTTTCAGCATTTTGTTATTTCCCTTCCCTTTCCCCAATCAGATACACACATATATAGGATGGAGGGTACTAGAATCAAAGACAGGAATTGCCAGGGATAAAACAAATTTGAAAAGAAAAAAATGAAATAAAGTAAGAAGAAAGAACTAGCTACAGTACATGGGCTACATCAAGTTTGACAACTAAACAAAAGAAGACCTGCTGTTTCAATATCTTGGCATTCAATTAGCATCATTTTGCATGGTCATACATATGTTTATAGTGTTTGAACTATTATAATCCTCTGTCAGGACTAACAGACTAATACTAATTGTTGCAAATGAAGGAAATCATAGAGCCTATGTTTCTTTGTCCTAGGCTTACTTCACGTAATATGATTTTTTCCAAGTCTTTGCAATTACTCATGAAAGTGACAATGTTATTCTTTCTGACAGAACCATAAAGTTATATTGTTTAAATATACCATGTTTTCTTGATCCACTCATCTATTGAAGGGCAACTGGGTTCGTTCCATGTCTTAGCTATGGTAAACAATGCTGCAGTGAACATAGTTGTGCTGGTATCTTTTTGTGGTCTAGTTTGAGATTATTTGGTTGAAGGCTGAGAAGTGGGATTGTTGGATTTTAGGGTAGTTTGGGTAGTTTTATGTTTAGTCTTTTGAGGAACCTCCATACTGCCCTCCATTCCCACCAACAGTGTAGTAGTGTTCCCATTTAGACACATCCCGGTCAACATCTGTTATTATTTGTTCTCTTGATAATGGCTATTCTAACTGGGGTAAGGTGGAATCTCAATGTTGTTTTGATTTGCATTTCTTTTATGACCAGTGATGCTGAGCATCCCCCTTATCCTTTATAGAAGCAACATGATTACAGGTTTGTAGTGTCTCACTAGAGGCATAGAAACGTGTAATGTTGTGTGCTTTTAATTTTACATTCACTTTCTTGGAGCTCACACTGACAATAAAGGTTTATACTATTTCACTTACTGAAAAATAACTTATTTTCAAAAAGCATAAAAAACTCTTAGTCAGGGGTCCCAGTGAATACTAAGGAAAATTCTTTTTTTTAAATTGTAAATAGACAAATCTAAACATACATCGCACAAAGTTAGATATATAGATGGCAAATAAATATACAAAAATGCTCAGAATCATATTTGTCATCAGAAAAATACTAAGTCAAAAATCAATATGAATGAAATCTCAAACAAAATAAAAAATACCATTGAGAATATGAGGCAACAGGAATTCTATTTTTAATGTGAAAATACTGCACAGAGGGGGTGGGGGGGCAGGAGGAAAATTCTTTACTGAGAAATTTTAATTTGGTTTTATGTCACAAACATTTGTTGGATTTGTGCTTTTACCACCAAATATTCAACAAACCAAAAGCTATGTTGCCTCATTGGATTTTGCTTCAAAACTTAAAAAAAATTGTGACATAATTTTGGTTTAGTCTTTCAGGGGTTTTTGGTTTTTGGAATGTTAGTGGGCCAGTACTCTGGATTGAGCTGAGGGTCTGGAAATCTTGCTTCGATTATTTTACTCAATGCTGTCATTGTGCCACTTGAACCACATCTCCAATTCTTGCTACTTAATTGAAGATAAGAATCTTGAGGATGTATTAGCTTGAGTTGGCATCAAATTGTGATCCTCAGATCCCACCCTCCTGAGTAGCTAAGATTATAAGAATGAGCCAGACCCTGGATATATTGTGATCTCTATGAAACCTAAACAATGGCAAAAAATTCTGAATCATTAGTGTATGGTTATGTATTTCAAAATTTATAGAAAAATACAGACTTTTGTCTGTGTGTGTATGTCATAAATGTGCAGATGGAAATGAGGATGAATCTGCTGGTTTTGAGGAAACATTTCACCTAGGGCTTTTCTCAGACTGGGCTATGCTGTACAGAATGTTTGAGACTAAAAGTGAGGTAAATGCTGTTATCAACCCATTCATCTACATCCCTTGCTAACATATGCATATCCTGTGGTGTTGTCATTGTTTCTTTTGTGTATGAGAGCCTGTACTGAGCTTGAATTCAGGGCCTGGATGTCCCTTAGCTTTGTATGCGATGCTAGTACTCTACCATTTGAAGCACAACTCCGCTTTCTGCCTTTTACTGGTTAACTGAAGGTAAGAGGTTTTTTTTTTTTTCTCTCAAGTTCGCTTTGAGCTGAGATCCTCATATCTCAGGGTTCTGAGTAGCTAGTTTTACACGCCTGAGCTTACAGTGCCTAGCTTTTCATTATTACTTTTACAAGCTAAGTGCTCACACACATTCCTTGCATTCAACAATCTCACATTTCACGCTATCTGACAATATGTGAAGAAAGATCGTTGAGTGCGTTTTACCAAATGGGCTTTTAGCCCCATTATCATCATTCTGGTCGGTAACGTACCCTTCAGTCAGTGAGTATATATTTCCTCTTTCACTCTGCCTTTTTTTTTTTTTACTGGAACTCAGAGAAATATTTTTGATACATCTTTCAAATATTATCTCCCAAATAGGATATATTATTCGAATGTGTTTGATAATATTTCAGGTGGGGGTGGTCTTGTGTGTCTGGATGTCTGTGGCCAGAGGCCGTCCTGCTGGGCTTCAGGCACAGAGCTGATGCTTCCTGTCTGCTGGTTGCAGAGAGGAAAGTTTTCTTCCTGACCAGGCTTTCTGTTGAGATCTTTTCATCTTAGACTTCTAATTAGCTAGGGTAACAAGAATGAACTACCACCAACTGGCTCGTTTTAGAAGTATTAGTTGCATTTCATTCATTGTTTTTATTTTTCCTGGAAAGTTGATCTAGGCATTCTGGTTTTACCTCATGATAAGGTGATTTGTGTAAGAACTTTTGCCTGTGCCATTTCTGAAAATCATGTCCTCAGTACTAGATAAATGAAAACCCTACTCCTTGAGAGTATTATAGTTAGAAGGCATCATGTGCAAACTTTCTTATAGTCTCTGCTTTTGTAAATATGCTTTTTAATTGTAAAAGTACTGTACAGTGGCTACAGTTACATGAGCAAGGTAATGAGTATATTTCCTATCAAGCATTGTTACCTCCTCCTTTGTTTTCCCCTACCATCCATTCCCTCCCACCTCCAGTACTACACTTCCTCCACTTCCCCTTTTCCCCTCTCTGCCTAAATTGTAAAGTTCGTTTTTCAATATAGTGTCTTGTACATCTCATTGCTACAATGGGTCAACAACCTTCATCTATAATTAAGCATTTGGTTTTTTCCCACAAGATTGAGGACACCAACATAAAATACAGTGAAAACAGGGATTATACCGTGGGGGAGGAACATACAAAGAAACAAAAAAATCACATAACTCACGTTACGAGATTGGGTGGGAGAATGATGACTATTAAATTAATTGCCTAACTATTCTATAGTTTTTAATCATTAAGGTTTATTAACTCAAAGTGGGATTAAAATATTCAGAATAGTGGACTTTCTCTTTCAAATTCATTGACGTGTTGGAGCAGTATTGGTGTGATCTCTGCTTTGAAGGCCTTTTAGAATTCTGCTGTAATCCATCTGGTCCTTGGCTTTTCTTAGATGGAAGGTCTCTTATTGCTCTTTCTATTTCAATGCTTCGTATGGGCCTCCTAAGTTTGTTTTACTCATCTTGGTTTAGTTTTGGCATGTCGATATTTGCTAGGAAAAGGTCCATTTCTGCCAAGTTCTCAAACTTATTAGAATAAAGGTTTGAGAAGTATTCCAATAAATGTTCTGAATTTTGACTTTTTCTGTGGTAATGTTTCCATTCTAATATATGAGTTTAATTATTTGGATGTGTTCTCTTATTTTGCTGATAAGATTTGCTAGGGGCCTGTCAATTTTGTTAACTTTTCGAAGAACCAACTCTTTGTTTTGTTGATTCTTTCTATTTTTTTATTCTAATTCGTTTAATTCTGATTTAATTTTAATTATTTCTTCTGTCTACTGTATTGGGATTTATCTTGCTGCTCTTTTTAAAGGAGGATCAGATGTCTCACTAAATTGTTGATTTCAGCTATTTTCAATTTGTTGATGTAGGGAATAGAAAGACTTGGAAAAAATTGTATTAAGTAAAGTAAGCCAGGCCCAAAGAAACATAGGTCCCAAGCTTTCCATTATTTGCAGATAAGTCGATGTTAGGTGAAATGAACCCCAATATAAGTACTCAAATGGTTTTTCTTTCTTGCTATTGTTTCTAAAGTATTGATATGATGATTTCTTTGTTGTTTGTATGTCCCTCCCCCACGGTTTAACCCCTGTTTTCACTGTTCTTAATGTTGGTATAATTTGTGGAGAAGGGAAAAAGTAAATTGTTTAAATAGGGGTAAAGGTGGACCCATTGCAACAATGAGTTATACAAGATCTTATATTGAAAAATGAACTTTACAACTTTGTTGCGGGGCAGGGGGAAAGGGGAGGTTGGAGGGGGAGATGGGAAGGAATGGGAAAGGGAAACAAAAGAGGACACAACACTGCTTGATAACAAAGGTACTCATTACCTGGCTCCTGTAATTGTAACCCCTCTGTACGGTATTTGCACCATAAAATATATTCAGAATGATGGAATGTGGCTAGTACTCATTTGATGTGTGTGGACAGATGATCAGAATTCTGATGATTAATAAAAATATATCTTCTAATTTCCAGTTGTAGACTACTATGCTAACTGGGAGAAGACATTGTTGATGCCAGGGCTTTGAAAGCTGGTCATGAAGCAGAATATCAGGGGAGAGTATTTGGGAAGGATATAATTTCCAAGGTTCATACGAATTATATTGAACTAGAAAGCTAAGTGATGAATGACTGAGAACCAAATTTTATTTCGTAGCTTGTTTTATGAAGTCCAGGGATTGGAACCTAGGGCCTGAGTGCTGTCCCTTAGTTTCTTTTTTCTCAAGCCTACTACTGTACCAGTTGAACCAAAGCTTCACGTACATATTTTTGGTGGTTAATTGGGGATCAGTATTTCCAAATTTCCTCTTTGGGATGGCTTCAAACTTGATCCTCAAGTATCAGCCTGTTTAGTAGCTAGCATTCCAGTTATGAGCCACCAGAGCCCGGCTAGAACCACATTTTAAAAGTATTCTCTAAGTAAATCAGATGTGTCTACCTACTATTTGAGCACTTTGGATCCAGTGGGACATCAGATTTAGAATAACATCAGAAATTTTCTTCTTGTAACCCACAGCATTCCATACCTATCTAATTTATTCATATCTTCATTTTTAATCTTTTTTCTTCATTGTACCTTTCTATTTTTACTTCACAAGGAAGCATGTCAGTGCTGTTTACCTTTTCTGAAGCAAGTGACATCCATTCCCATCAATAGGATTGTACTTGCTGATCTTATTGCCTGGAGTACCTGCTTCTAGATAATTGCATAGATGATGGCTATCAGGTTAACTATCTCAGCCGCAGGAAAGTTGTTGCTACAAATCCACAAATGTCATGTCTGTGATTTGTAGAAATTATCATTATGATTTCTGGTTTCCTTTTCAGCATGGAATTGGTGAGGAGAGAGCCACATTCACTTCTGTTTCTCCAACACATGTCTGGTCCTTAGTGCTCAGGAGCCTTCCATGTAGATCAGCCTTCTCCAGCTGAATTTATCCTAGCTTCTTTTTAGGACAGCTCTTCAAGCTGAAGTCAGGTGGCTAGCAGCCATTCTTTCTCATTCTTTGTGCCTTTCTGTGTCTCTGAGTCCACTTCAGGGCAAGATCAGTGCCTGACACCTATTTGCTGCTGTGGAAAGGTGACTATAACATCATAGAAGTTATTACCAATATTTAAGCTTTGTGAGAACACCCATCCCCACCCAATTTCTCCAAGCCAGGTGTCTCCAATGCCCTGGAGTGCATTCCACGATTCGGCAACCAAACTATCACCCACTCCCTACTGCACTGTGTATATTTCCATTTCCTTTAAAAAAATCAGACATATATATATATATATATATATATATATATGTAATTATATATAATTTTATGTATCTGTAAGTCTTTGTCCATCTCACTTAAGCCCTTGCATATTTCTATGTATTTGCAGCTTTGGAAGGGAAATAAGGTTGAATTCAACATACTTAGAAACACTTTTGGAGGGAACGCCAACTTTCAATCTAATGTTCTACAGATGGTCATCTTGGTACAGGAACTGAGTAGACCGTCATAGAATAACAGGCTTGTCCTGATTTGTACTGACTTTCCTCTGGGGTTAGGGAGTATGATCCCACTGCATATGTGGCTCTGTTACACTGCAGGCTAGGCCTCCTCTCAAAATCTAATGCCATGGGGGTAAGAGAGAATAAAACTCAGAACCCAGCTTCCCAAATCACTAAGATTAGAGTCCTGAGTCTCATGTACTTAATTCAAAGCTGCTTGAGTATATATAATGTAGTGAGTTTCATTATATTTACTTCATAGACAGATATACAAATATCTTTATATATTAATTCATCTATTTATAATGTTATGTCTAGAAACATACAAATACATTTTCATATAATTATAATCTGTTATATTACCACTTTCTCCAATAATGGCTTACAGTAATGTTTTGTGAAAAACATTAGTGAAAATGTTAAATGATCTTGTAGTATGAAAAATCATATTCAATCTTATATATCATATAATATACTATATATAATATAAAGAACATAACATGTATTTACATATAACTGATTTAATTATGGTTTTTCCTTCCTGATTTTGTCCATCGATGTAAGCCTTCTTTCTTCTATTGATGATGGCTTTTACTTTCCACACAGGTATTTCCCATGTATTTTGACAAAGATTTTCCATCCTAATTAGATTTTTGATATTATTGGAGCCAAATGTTTCTATATTTCCCAAAGCACAATGAATATGTATACAGATTTGAACTCACTGTTGGAAGGGAGTTTCACATACCACTATGAGCATTGTAGCATTTTTCCCAATTGACAGACAGCTTTCTAGGACATCTGATCTCTTAAGTCTAGAGATTTTTTTTTGATGAAAAAATTTTTATTGTGAAAATACTGTACAGAGGGGTTACAATTACATGGGCAAGATAATGAGTACATTTCTTATCAAGCATTGTAACCTCCTCCTTGGTTTCCACTTCCCATCCCTTATCATCCTCCCCCTGTCCTAGAGCTTTTGCAGCCACCTTATCTCCCCATGCAGGCATGCCCTGGCTTCCTTGCCACTCCCTGTGCATTTAACAGTTCCCATTATATTCAGTAGGCTCTCTTGTACAGCCCCCTGTCACTCTGTGTTTTCTCACACACAGAACACATGTGCATGGTGCTTTAGATTGTAGGTTGAAAAAAAAAAACAAAATTAGGGTTCCGAAGGGAGGTGAAGGGTAAACAAAGGAGGAGGCTGCAATGCTTGGTAAGAAATGTATGCATTATCTTGCCCATGTAATTGTAACCTTTCTGTACAGTATGTTCACAAATAAAATAAAATTTAAAAAAATTGTATAATATAAACGTTGACATTTTAATAACATTAGAAATATAAATAGAATGAACATCTTACAACAATCAGAAACAAAAAGTAAAATAAAGATTTCCCAGGAAGAGGGGAAGGAATTTCTAAATCTAGAATGGCCTCTAAGTTATCTTCAGGCAGAAATTCTGCCTCAGAGTCCTCAAAGGAATCTCATTAAAGACAGGATTTTCTTCCTTAGTGGAAGGAGGGACAGATATTAATTTCTCAATTGGAAATTTTATCCCCTGCAACAGGACAGATTGGTCTGGATATTCTGTGAGGATAGATTCCCTTTCCTCAACTGAATTTAGATTTTGGACCTCACTTATTGGTTTTCCTGAACATAGACTGGGATCATTTCCATTAACACACATTTATTCTGCACACTAAGACCAGTGTTTTTTGACTGGTTTGGAGGCGATCTAGGTGAATTGTGAACATCAGTGGAAGACATCTTCTTCTTCGGTGGTATGTGCAGGTACACCTGCATCACATATGGGGATCAGAACCAGTGGAATGTCCACAAGACTGAAAACCTGTGTTGGCCTTTCTACAAATTGAAACAACCCTCTATGTTCACATGCTCTCTGGAATCCAGTGATGGCTTCCAATCTCCATCAGTCACTATAAGCAACATCTCTGGTGGGTTCTTTACCTGTATTTCAGCAGGAACTCCTCTACGGTAACGCAAACCTGAGAATGGAAATAGGTACAGGAACCTTAGAGTGGACTCTAGAAGTTAAGGTATGACTAAACTTCTATGAAGATCTAATGGGGGAAGCTGTAGAACTTGAGTATGGACTGAATACTGATGAGAGGCTATCTCCTAATGAGTGGCTTCGTCCAATTTCTTTCAAAATGAGAAAAGACATTACCTAGCAGAGAATATCCATAAAAGAACATTTTGCCAAGCTGGGTAATACTAAGGACTCTTGGCCAATCAAGCCCATCCCTAGAGACCCAAGTGTCATCCCTACTAACGAGCTCTGAGACATCTAAACAAGGACTTCTTGCTCTTTTTCTTGGTCTCACGGGTCATGCGTTGCTCCAGTGGGTCCAGAAGAATATGTAAGTGGAAGAGGAGGTCTGAAATCATCAGGCTAGAAGTCCATCCACATAGTGAAGATGGAACAAACGATTGCTGACAAGGAAAATAAGAGTCTGCCTTCCCCATCCTAAGACTTCTACCATGGACCCTTTCTGTCAGAACTTGCAATTTGGCAGGACTTGCATGTTGGGAAGTGGAAGAGACTCCTGCAAGAAAGATGTTCCTCAAAACCAAAGGATGACATTGCCCTATTTGTTATGAAATGAAAATACTTGGAAAAAATTATATTAAGTGAAGTAAGCCAGGCCCAAAGAAACATAGGTACCACGGTTTCCCTCATTTGTATTAACTAGTATATGTCTGAGACAAGCAGAAAAGTTCAGATAAGTTGATGTTAGGCAAAATGAACGCCAAGATAAGGAATCAAATAGTTTTTTTTTTTTTTTGCTATTATTTCTAACATATTTATAAGATGATTTCTTGTTTTTTGTATGTGTCTCCCCCTATGATATAACCTGTCTTTTCACTGTGTTTATTGTTGGTATAATATCTGGAGGGAAAGGAAAAAAGAAATTGTTTAATTAGGGATACAGGTGGAACCATTACAACAATGAGTTGTACAAGACGTTGTGTCAAAAAACGGACTTTAAAACTTTCGCATGGGATAACAGGGGTGGGAGAGATGGGAAGGGATGGTAAATGGAAACAAAAGAGGAGGAAACAATGCTGGATAAGAAATGTACTCATTACCTTGCTCATGTAATTGTAACTCCTCTGTACGGAATTTTCACAAAAGAAGTAATTTCTCAAATATAATCCTCCAAAACTCTCCCTGTGATAGGCAAAGGTTTTTCCCCACTGGATCTGACTTGCTACACACAATCCTCCCTGTCATCCATGAGAGTCCAAAACCACAACCACATCCACTACTGTGTAATCTGCTATCCACTAAAGTGCCAAGCTTCAACCTCCTGGTGAAAATCACAACTGGTGTACAAAGCTGACTTTGATTCAGAAAACTGAAAGATACTCATTTTTCAAGGACAGAACTTCTCTTCGTGCCAATGTCCACTTACTTTTTCATTTGTTCATCTTCCTCTCAGTTATGGTAGATGGATCTGTACCAATGGGACGAGAGAAGGAAGTTAACTCTATGCTTCTCCTTTTATGAACAGGACATACATGGGACTAGCTAAGTCCCACATGGTAATGTAAACATGACAGACAAAAAGTGGAGATACATCTATAGAGTTTCATGGAAATTCTGTGAAAAGGCTTATATGCACCTGTCCAAATAAATACACAATGGCTTATGCCTGAAATCCTACTAATCAGGAGGGTGAGATCTGAGGATCACAGTTTCAACCCAGTCTAGTCAGTAAAATTCTAAAGACACATATTCAATTAACCAGCCAAATGCCAGAACTGGATCTGGGGCTCAAATGGTAGAGTGCTATCTCTGAACACCCATGGGAAAGCACTCAGGCCCCAAACTCAAGTTCAAGTTTTGTCCTTTCTTTCAATTCCTTAAAAGGCCTCCAAGATAGTGATTTCCTAGGCGAGGGTGGATGTTGGGTGCCACTGCCTCATGCATTTAGTCTTAGCCTTAGCAAACTGTTAAGGCTCCACTAGCTTCTGAGGAAAATGGAATATTCTGGCAGCCCAGTCCTAAGAAATTAGCCAGGGTGTGCACTTCTTTGTCTCAAGCCAAGCTCCTGTGATAAGGCCCCAGTGAAACAGTCTCAGAGAGGTGCCAAGTATTCCAATAATCTGCCAGGGGGTCTCATCAGCTGTGGGTTTGAGGGAGGAACACTTACTTTTTAAACAAAAAAATCCAGCACCTGCTTAATTGTCTCCCACTGTTTATAGTGGTGGAGGAAGTTTCCAACATAGAAGAGATCACCTTTCTGGTAGGCACGGACCAGGTCCATCACTAGCATTTCCAACAAGCCTGAGTCCAGACTCCATATATTATAAGGAATATACAGGGTCTCGGCTGACTCCTTGTCACATTAAGGTGGTAAAAAGAATGAATCTTTCAAAAATGGAAATGGAAGTACACTTCAAATTGAGTAATTGTAATAGAGTGGATTGAAAACTACACAGTAAATATTTTCTCAGTATATACATATAAAATCACACAAGAAGAATGTTCTAGTATATGCTAGGATGAGATTAAATAGGTTTCCTGTGATGGTTATACCTTACCTGAGTTGCTTTGTGCTTCCCTTGGTTTCTTCTTATAACAAGGGCTGGGACACTGGATTTGTGGTTTGGCACTGATCCAATGTCTGCAGCTTCAAGTGAGGCACTCACACCTCTCATGCCTGAGACCTGAGTTTCTTGAACTTTGAAAACAATTCTTGTTCTTGAGCCACAGGCCAAGTGACTGTCTTGAGCTGACTGTCATTTAACAGTTACCTGGTTCTCAGGACTCTATATTCTATCCATTGTGAGGGAGCTAGTGGCTAGTGTCATCTCTCAGGGCCCAATGATCTAAGCTGCTTGCTTACATAAGACCATCCCAAAGATAAAGTGGAGACTTAAATCTCTCTTCCCACATCACTATATACATATGTGGACATTGTCAAATCCCAACAACCTCAGCTAGGACTAGGAACCGGCATGATTTTAACTCAAGGAGACTTTCCTAGGTCAGATCCATGCCTGATTTGTCACTATTCCTCTCATCCTGCACAAATCATTTTGCCTTTCAGGACCCTCTCAGCCTTCCATGTGCTTCTTGCATGGATTTTTGACATCTACTTTCTAGGACATTGTTAGGGTTTTGAATCCTAATCTTCTGTGCTCCTGAAGCCCCTGTGTGATGTCATCTGGAAAAAAGGCAAGTACTTAGCGGTGGGAAAATAGAACAAGTATTGAAAAACAAACATTACACATACAATCAGACATTTTTACAGGTGTACATTCTTGTAAGATAAAAGAATACTTTTGTAATATTTTATGACAGAGTGGAAGGGGAGAGGGGAAGAGGTCCTGCATTGTCTTCTCATAATTCAGTGATTATTATTATTTTTTTGGGTCCGGTTGTGGGGCCTGAACTCGGCCTGGGCACTGTCCCTCAGCTCTTCAGCTCAAGGCTAGCGCTCTACCACTTGAGCCACAGCACCGCTTCCGGCTTTTTTTCTTTTTGCTTACGTGGTGCTGAGGAATCGAACCCAGGGCCTCGAGCATGCAAGGCAAGCTCTCTACCACTGAGCCACCTTCCCAGCCCAATTCAGTGATTATTATTTAAAAATACTATAGTTTTAGGAATGTAATATTTAAAGATAAAAACTGTGCTCCTGATCTTTTTATAAGCTAAGCATTTATAAAATATTCCTCACTAAATTCGTGTTGACTATGTATCAAGAACTATCCTCTTTTTTCAAAATAATCAAGGAAAAAACTTCAAAAATCAGTGAGCTGTTTCCAATCTCTGGATAAGAATTGAAGATACAGCATTGCCTGCGATTTTGTGCATATATAATGCGTGTGGGAGTGTCTGTATGTGTGTGAATGTGTGTCTGTGTATATGTGTGTTTTAGGGCTTGAACTCAGGGGTATATGACAATCCCGAGCATTTTTCCCTTGAATTTAGTGCTCTACCAATTGTGCCACAGTTCCACTACAAGCTTTTTGTACTGAATTGGAGAGGAGAGACTCATAAAATTTCCTGTGCAGGCTTTCTGAATTAAATCTCAGGTCTCAGCCTCGTGATTACCTAGAGTTATAATTATGAGCCTCCAGAACCCAGTGATAAATCATTTTTACAGGAGACAGTGGGGTGATAAAGCATTTTTACTGGAGCAAGTTTCAGTCCAGCTTCACAACACTCTATATCAAAAAACAGCAACAGTAAAACCTTATATAAAAGTATAATAATAAGATATAATTAGAATAAAATTTAGTGATATAGACTCCTAGCATAACTTTCAGGAAACCGTGGTCTTAATGATTTAGCATCACAAAATCAAACAAAATGAGATAATTTTAGTAGCCTATAATTTTTTAATTCCATCTTATAATAATTTCAAAACATTAAAAGCAAAAGGAAAAACATTCATATTTATAAGGAGAATGAAAAGAAGATAAAAGATGGCAGATTATGAAATGGAAAATTCTACATTGCAGGAAAATTATTGTCTGGTATTGTCATGATGAATATATGATAGTGTTCTTCAGAGCATCAATACATAAATATATATTTACTACACATAGTCAAGCTTGTCCCTATCTCTATCAACTTCCAATCCTCTAGTACATATTATCAATGTACTCATGTTTATGGTATATTCCAAAATAACTACCAGAGTCAGGAGGTTACCAATGTACATTAGCATTCAATGTTTTAATAGACAAACGTGCTAATTTTTTATATTTGTCTGATTACTCTATATACTAAACGAGTAGTATGTTATCATTATACTCTCTAAGTATGTACAAACACTACTTCAAAGTGAAACAGAATACAACCAGATTTTTGAAGGCATATGCTTGTAAAGCTAGCTATTTGGGACATCAGTTCAAGACTAGTGTAGTTTTACCTGCAATGATCCTCAATCTGACTATGTGTGATGGAATACATCTATCATCCAAGGTCCATGGGGAGGCTGACAGCAGGAAGATTTCAATTTCATGCCATTCTAGGCAAGAATTTCCACATGGCTTCATCTCAACCAAAGGTTCAACATTGCATAGCACCTATCAACCCCACCTTGGGGAAAATAAACATAACAGCGTTGTAGACTCAGAAATAAACAATATTAAATCATGTCAATACAAACCATCATAAACAACACACACTTAGTGTTGTTTCTAATACCCATAATCCTAAATATTGGTAGGATTATATATGTGAGCCAGAGGCACTAAGCAGTTCATGATTTTAAAAATGACAATTTGAAGCCAGGTGCCAGTGGCTCATGCCTGTTATCCCAGATACTGATGAGGCTGAGATCTGAGGATTACTGTTTAAAGCCAGCCCAGTAAGAAAAGTCCCCACAAAACTCTTATCTACAATTAACAACTCAAAAATGAGAAGTGGCTCTGGGAGTCAAGTGGTAGAGTGCTAACTAATTTGAGCACAGAGTCTCAGTGAGAGTGCCCAGGCCCTGAGTACAAGCTCCACCACCAATAAAAGTAAATAAACATTTAAATATCTGAATTCATTGTGAATTAATCAAATGACACTGTGGTGTACAATTCTACAGATGACTACAAATTTCATTATATTTGTAGTTAGAACAGTAGCAACACTTCAATAAAGGACACTTTTTCAGAAACTAGGACAGATGGGTCTCTAAATAGAAGAAATTGCTGGACTCATATCTACTACTTTTTGGTTGGTTTTTGTTTTGTTTTATGAACAGGATGAGAAAACATCTCTGCCAATGCCCATTTGGATACGTATAACATCATTCACAGGCCATTCAGAATTAACAATAAAGACAGACAGGACACAGTCAACTGGCAATAAATTTACATGTCTCTATGCCATGTACCAAATGATTTTGTTTATCTTATATGTCCCTATGGCCCATAATTTCCTATTCTTGCCTTCCTCAAAATACAAACATGTTCCACCAATTCAGATTTGAGCCAGGCAATGTGTAGTATTGTCGAGGAAAATTGTGACACAGCAGGAAGCATGAAACCAACATTTTAGTAGGTGTACACTGGAGGCTCAGGCCTATAATCCTAGCTTCTCAGGAGGCTGATGATCACAGTTCAAAGCCAGCTGGAATGAGAAAGTTTGTGAGACTCTTCTCTCCAATTAACAACCAAAAAGCCATCAAGGGAGCTGGGGCTCAAGAGGTAGAGTAGCCTGGATTACAAAAACTCAGGGGCAGCACCCAAGCCCTGAGATAAATCTGAAGGTCATGCACATAAACAAAAACAATCATCAACAACAACAAAAAACAGAAACGGAGAAATCTGAAGAAAGGATGGCATTGTCTACAAGACAAATGTACACATTACATGAATTGTGAAATAGTCACCTCGCTGTACACACCATAGTAACAATTTCACTTAAAAAAATAAGAAATCAAAAAGCCATGGTACATGATAAGGTGCATCTGCTTTCCAGAATTTGAAAGTGCCATCATCTGAGTTGGTGGCACACAGGTTGTATTGTCCAGCGTGATGAGAAAATATGAAGCCAGAGTTCCTTTCAGATTGTCCCACCAATTCTTCTATGACTTTAAGCAAAAAACAAAACAAAGCAAACAAAATAGACTTTAAGGTTAATTAAAGATTAAGGTTAACTACAGATTTCCAGGTAGAGTTATATTGTTAAATAATGAGTGAGTACATATTCTTTGTAGATACTGAAGTCACATGTGTAACAAAATTATCCACCGGAAGAAATATCTACAGATTCATAACTAGAAACTCCTAAGTGTCAGGTATATTAATTAGATAGGTTTCATTAGGTAGTGGATGAAGAGAATAACACAGTGTATTCAATCAGGTAATGTATTTTATTTACCAAACTGCTGCCCCTCCCATGCACGGTGGAGAGACATGGTCAGAAAAAGGGATGACCCAACCTCATGCCAGGACTTATCTAGGCTAGGGACTAGACGAGTTGTGGCCAGGTGGGGGAAAAGTGTGGCCACACTGAATCTGGATATGACCTCAGTGCGTGGAACC
>NW_024872267.1:0-21073 GCF_019054845.1 Dipodomys spectabilis | reverse complement strand
TCCTGGGTGCTGTCCCTCAGCTCTTAAGCTCAAGGCTAGCGCTCTACCACTTGAGCCATAGCGCCACTTCCGGCTTTTTTTCTTTTTGCTTATGTGGTGCTGAGGAATCGAACCCAGGGCCTCAGCCATGCAAGGCAATCGCTTTACTACTGAGCCACCTTCCCAGCCTCAAAACAAGAGTAATTTTATATAATCATTACAAATATCATTTTATTACTATCATAAAGTAGAATAAAAGACCCGTCCAAATATATTATTCTTAATTTCTAATCATTACCTAGATATCTCAATCTAAATAGTCATGTCTTTTACATAGACGTAAATATTCTATAGTTTTTACTTAATATTTTTCAGGGGCATGTATTCATGTTTCTAAGAAATGTTCACAGCAATTAAAAGATGCTTTTGTGAAATTAATGTGATATATTTTGCTGTGGTTGTTTGAAAGGCCTGAGCATTGTCTCTAAGCCTTTTTATGCTCAAAGCCAGCACTATACAACTTGAGACACAGAGCTAATTCCTGTTTTTAGTGTTTAATTGGAGATAAGAATCTAACAAGTACTTTTCTGTCTGGGCTAGTTTCAAACACAATTTTAAGATCTAATTACACAGAATAGCTCGAATTATAGACTTGAGTCACTGACACTTGGTTTGATGTATTTATTTAATTTTAATTATGTCTTAAGATTTTTGTTCACTATAATGTACATCGTTCTACACAAAAATTTAGATATATGAATATATTTCTGATGACACTCTCCAAAAATGTATGTCTTTCTACACAGTATCTATCTATCTATCTATCTATCTATCTATCTATCTATCTATCTATCTATCTATCTATCTATCTATCTATCTATCTATCTACCTATATTTCTGAAGACAGACTCCCTATACAACTTTATGCTACTATTTTTAACCTTTTTTTAATTTCAAAGATATGCAGTCTATTTTTCCTAGTTTCCTAGAATAAAATAACTAATATTTAAATAGAATGTAGAGTTTATTTTTTTCAAGGGAATTTTCGATATACCGATGATAGTGTAGTAGCATTTACAGTATATTACTTGAAATAATTCTGTTCAAACTCTTAAATATTTGTGTGTAGTGGTGAGGAGAGAAGAAGTTAATTCATACTGGTTAGGAATTTGCAATACTTCAAAAATCTATTCTACAATTTGTTATAAGCATATAGTCAAGCTACCTGTTATGGTTTAGTTTTTTTATTTCTTTCTTTGTTCGAAATTTTAATATGGATGCATGCACAGTGGTAACATTAAAATTATTAATAAACAGACAAATAATTTCAAAATCATAGATACATATCAACTTTCAATAGTTAGAACTTACGATGTTAGTAATAATTTTGGTGAAGGTAATGATAACCACAGTTTACCCTGATGGTTACAATGTTGTTCTTGAAAAGGAAAAAAGCTTTAGACATTTTTGAAGCTAGATTTTGGGCTGGGAAGGTGGCTCAGTGGTAGAGCGCTTGCCTTGCATGCCTGAGGCCCTGGGTTCGATTTCTCAGCACCACATAAGCAAACAGAAAAAAGCCGGAAGTGGCGCTCTGGCTTATGTGGTAGAGCGCTAGCCTTGAGCTGAAGAGCTGATGGACAGCGCCCAGGCCCAGAGTTCAGGCCCCACAACAGGACCCACCCGCCCCCCAAAAAAATCTCATAGCCTTGAAGCTAGATTTCCCACATTGAATACATGGTAATAAACAGCATTGGATTAAATACAGTAAGAATAACAAGAGGAGAGTTTCAATATCAAGAAATAGAACCACATTAAACAGGTAGAGACAGTAAAAGCCCTAATGTTATTCCTGCAGTCTCTCTAATGTATACTCACTTTTCTTGGTGGTATTATTTTCTTATAAATAAAATCGTTAATTTCCACATTTTGATGGACTAAGGTGTAGTTTTCAACTTAGTGTGATTAGTTCAAATAACATTCTCATAGAGATACTATTCAATAACCCTGTTTTCCAATGATATATTAATAGTATTTTCTTCAATACAGCTGTAAACCCATGACACAATTTACATAATACCACTTACATATCTGTAGTTACCTTAAAAAGACATAGACCTTAGAGCCAGGAGGTGAAATTTATTTTTATTTCTGCAGGAAACAATTTGTTACTTTATACCAACAAACTGAATTTGACTCTTTCCTTATTCGTAAGGTCAGGTGGAAAATGTAAGGACTCTGGAGTTCAAGTCTCATGACCAAGAAAAAGGTGGTAAAGCAACATTTTAAAGCTAATGTGTACAAAAATTGTCTAGAAATAAAATTATAACAGCCCCTGGACTGGCGAAAAAAAAGATTAAAATGAAATTGCCTTCAAACCTTCATTTAGAAAATCTATACTGAGGGCAGGCTATTGGAGCTCACATCACTAATTAGAATTTGAGAAGATCACAGTTCAGAACAAGTGTGCAAGGAACGCAATAAGATTCTCATATCATCCTAAGCCTGGCATGCTGCAATGCATTTGTGATAGAGTTACTTGGCAGACAGAGTTGAGGAACTTAGACTCTGTTCAGCCCTCAGCAAAATTGATAAGCTATGAGCAAATTACTAAATTGAAAAAAGATAGTTCTAATGGTAGAATACTTGTTCAGCCAGCAAAATATCTAAATTCATACTCACTTCCTAAAAGAGGAAAAAAAGAGAAGAAAGAAACAGAAAAAAAAGAGAGTAGAGAAGGAGGAGGGGAGAAGGGAAGGAAGGAAGCAAGCCAGCAAGGAAGGTAGGAAGGAAAGAAGGAAGGAAGGAGGAAAGGAAGAAAGGAAGGAAGGAACGAACGAACGAAGGAAGGAATGAAGGAAGGAAGGAAAGAAGAAGGAAAAGAAAAGAAAAGAAAGAATTGGTGGAAGAAAGAATGAGAGGGAGAAAGAGGTATAAATATAAACCTCCGCATGTGTTCGATGTTAATAATGACCCTAAATCATTTTAGCTATAAATACCATTATTTAATTCCCTGGGAAGAGACATTTTGTATCAAGCCCTGTTGTATGGACTTGGAATCCCCAAAAGGCCACCAGAGACCATGACCAATGCCAACAGCAAAAGAGTCATATATTTGCAAGCTCAAGCTTGGTCCTTTGCACATTGGGTAACCAGTGACGCTAAGAGTCCCTGAGCACAAAATCAGCACAGCTTTTATAGTTTTGAACAAACAAGTTTAGGGAACTTCCACACAAGCAGTTACATGATTGGTTTGAGTCCACCCTAACCACATTGCCCTTTTTCTGAACTATTGGTATGTTCTGTTCCTGGAACACTTGGGCAACTGTTCGCTTTCTTAAGGTTGGGCAGGGTTGGTGGCAACCTGTGTTTTTATTCTCTCTCTTGGGGTTAATCTGAGGGCAGTCTAGCACAAGATGGTAGGGGTAATCTCAAATTGGAGTTACTGTGACTCTTCATTCTCTCCTCTTCTAGAGCATTAGGGACCAATCATGGTCCCCTAATTGGCACAGTTTTCTGTATTTACAGTTTGGTATTGGAATCTCAGAACTAATAGATGGACAGTTCTGATCAACAATGTCTACAAGGTCCAATTATGAATAACAAAACTTAACAGTACCAAAGGTCCTTACATTTTCTTCCAGCAATCCTGACTCCGTATACCACAGCTAACTTACCTTTATACCAGCTGTACTCGTGAGCTCCAATTTTAAGACATACTCATACCATTTGCTACATACTTAAACTTTCTGTGGTTTGTCTTCTTTACAAACATTTTAAGACAATCCTTACTTTTTATATCCTTTCTTATCTAGAGGATACCAATTTTTCCCCAATTCCTTCCTAAGGCTTTCTTTATTACACTCCTATTCTTTACAATACCTTGAGCTCCTTTGTGGCTAGAGTTTAAAACCGCTCATTTTTCCTTTGATTTGTGGAACCAAGTAATCTCAGCAAGCCTCAAGGCACCAGTGGAATGAAAAGCTTGAGAGATTTTAAGGCTAAGATTAGGGCTGGGTCTCATTCCTCCTCTTACCTCCATTTATTTAAAAAATTCTCTACTTTATCTTTAAAACACTCTCAGGAGGAAGTAGATAATTACCATACCAGAGCCAAAGTAGGCTGTGACCCTGAAGTGCCTATGGCAAAGCAGTGATATCCTTGTCCCAAATAACCATTGTGGGAGTAGAGAGGTTACTGGATATCACCAAAAGAATGTCCCACAAGTTCTTAGTTTTAGCAGCTTTCAACCAATAAGCATTCTCAGGGGATGGAATCAGGCAGTAGTTCAGTCTACTTTTATCAGGGTGGAGATGGTCTGGGTGATGATGTAAATTTCCTGCAGGTGACTGTCAAGCTGTCTTTGAACTTTACTCGTTAGTGTATGCAGCAGCAACAGCAGCAGGGACTCTCTGTGGCTTCAAGGGACTATCACACCTGGTTCTGGGCTGAAAATTCCTACAAAGACTGGTTAAGGATTCATTGCATAGGCTTGGCAGGCTATGACCCAACTAGTTTTTTAAGACTATTTACACAGTAGCCCAGGACAATTAACCAAGATGACAATTTTTTAAACTAGATCGCACTTTTAATAAGATTAGGATTTTCTAGGCAGATATAGAGGGCTCAGGCCTGTACTATTATTTCGATGCCTTTTCCTTCTCTCTATTCTGTCTATTTTGTCACATTTTTAAAAAAGATACTCGGGTCCTTTGTTCTTAAATGGGGATGATGGGCGAAGATTCATCTTCTGTTACTTCTTCAAGCTGACTCAGGGGTGTTGACTCTACCTAACCAGCAACCTATAATCTTAGCCTATTTTACAAAGAGGTTACAAGGGTTAGATGTCATTAAGAACAACATTTTAACTTTTGACAAATGCACAGACCTTTTTTCTGGCTATAGTAGTGCTGCTTATTTAGCCTTCTGCTTTGCAAAAGGATCTTTAAGGATGGCTTAGGAATGTGATCTCTTGTAATCCTAACAATGTCTGAGTTTCCTATGCAGGCCTTCAGACAGATATCAATAGAAAAAAACTCTCAGGTATACAAACTTTTCCTGAGCAGATGAATTTCATGTAGCTTGTGTCAGCTCAAAAGTTACTGCCAATTAGAACTTTTGGTACATACAGGGGTTGGGATCTAAACTATCCTCCACATTTTAAAAACTTAGCCTTTTAGTATTATCACAGATGACTGACAAGTTCCTGTCCCTTACAAGGTAGATAGTCATAGACATTAGGCATGCTTATAAACTATCTTTCCAAGACCTCCTGGCTCTGACCAATTTTTGAAGGGCCACAAACAAAAGACTCTAGGATCTGACATTATTTCTGCCATCTAAGCATTTGCTTACGGTCTCTGGATGCTCCTCCATTGCTTTCATCCAAGGAGTGTCTTTTCCACACTGGGAAATTTGCCTCATTGGCATTTCCCTTAGTTGGTTGCTGGACTTGAACTCGGGGCCTGACTGCTGTCCCTCAGCTCTACAGCTCAAGGCTAGCACCCTGTCCCATTGAATCCTAAAGCAGGTCTGCTTGCTCTTTCATCCTTCTGGTGGCTGAGTAGAGGTGACAGTCTCACACGGACCTTTTTCTGCCCGGGCTGGATTCTAACCAGTTACAAATCAATGAGTCTCATAAAATGCCACTTTATTCCAATTAAAAGCAACAAGATCCTCAAAATAGAAGTAGTCTTAAGCATATTCTTACCTGAAATATATTAAGAGCCAAAGTTACATCTGACAAACTGACAAGAATCCTCACTCCTTTTTGTGGGCCTGATGAGAACTGTTACAAAAAAAACCATGAAAGCAAACTGAAATAGGAATTATGCAATAATTTTGGCAATCCTAATTTTTCCTTTTTGCACTTTGAGGCAAATGTTTAGAACAATTATACTTTTAAATTTTATATACAGAAACCCATTCCTAATTTATAAGCCTCCTATTAATCTCTATTTTAATATTCTATACTTTAGTTTTTAGTTGCATTTTGAAAAATCCCTTGAACTTTCAAGGCTAAGTGTGTCACTAATTTCCTCTTGGCTGCTTGTTTTAAAACAGATACACATGAAATCTTTTAAACTCAAATAACATTTTTTCTTAATGCAAAAATTACAATCACCATCACTATACCAAGAAGCTAGACGTAACATCTTTATGCCTTAAAAAAAAACACACAATGGCAGAATATCATTGAGAGCAAATCACATTACACAAATAAAATTTTAACCCTCTTTTTAAGGCCTTCTTAATTTCAATTTTAATACATCCAAGGGGCAGTTTTAGCAATGCTAATCAGATCTTTACATCACTCATTTTTACCATCATGTTTCCAGTGTCTATGTGAAGGGAAAAGGGACAGAATAAAGATGGGCCACTTTGCCCTTCCTGTGGAATGGGCACGCACACAATCCGACACTTTAGGGTTAGATGAACTGCTGTTGAGCCAGTTTGCCCTCTTTTACTATGGGTGGACTCCTCCCATGGCCTGTTCTACCATGCAGGATCAGCTGAACTTCACTTCTGCTTGTTCACTGTTCACTCCTAAAAACAGATTTTTTGTTAGCTTCTAAGTTTCTCCTTTTTGTTAAGCCAGATATCTTCATTACAGTATAAACAGCCTTATGCATTCTAAAATACCAGATTTTCTAATTTTCAAGTTCAAGAATCCTTAAAAAGCTATTTAAAACCATGTAAAAATGCTTTAAAAATGTTTTGGTAATGTCCAAACCTCATAACCTTTTGAATTTTAAACTTAATCTCACCCAATTGTTACATCATGCTGTTAATTTCTATTATGAATATGTTCACAAACACATACAAAACACACTCAGATCTTTAAGCTCCCAAATATCAGTTTTACAAATATTTTTTAAAGTTTTCAAACAAAAATTTAAGACAATATTTCTTTTAAACTAAGCAATTTTATAGAGCTTCATTTTCTCAGGGTTTGATTGTTTAGCAAGTCATTGCACCAATTGATCTCTTGACTCACTTCTGTTGGAGGAAAGCTCGGGGGAGGGGGGGTTACCTGAAACTAAACTGTCCTGATTTATATCCAATTTTATTTTTATTTATTTTTTTCTTCTTAATGTGTTTTTTAATTGTGAAAGTACTGTACAGAGGGGTTAAAATTACATGGGCAAGATAATGAGTACATTTCATTTTAAGAATTGTAGCCTCCTCCTTGATTCCCCTTCCCATCCCTTCCCATCCTCTCCCCGCCCTGCAACCCAATCCTCCTCCTACTCTCCCCCTCACCACCTAAGTTGTAAAGTTCGTTTTTGACATAACGACTTGTATATCTCATTGTTGAAATGGGTCCACCTGTATCCCTATTTAAACGATTTGTTTTTTCCCTTCCCCTCCACAAATTATCCCGACATCAAATACAGTGAAAGCAGGGGTTATACCATGGGGGAGCAACAAAGAAAGAATCTTATAAATGTGTTAGAAACAATCACATGAAAGAAAAATACATTTGAATATGTATTCAAATTATCTGACTTTTTCTGCTTGACACAGACATATACTAGTTAGTGCAAATAAGGGAAACCATGGGACCTGTGTTCCTTTGGACCTGGCTTACTTCACTTAACAAAATTTTTTCCAAGTCTTTCCTTTTCCTAACAAATGCGGCAATGTCATTCTTTCTGATGGAGGCATAGAATTCCATTGTGTATATATACCACATTTTCTTGATCCATTCATCTACTGAGGGGCATCTGGGTTGGTTCTATATCTTAGCTATAGTAAATAATGTTGCAATTAACATAGTTGTGCTGATACCTTAGTGTGGTCTTGTTTGTGAACATTTGGGTAAATGCCCAAAAGTGGGATTGCTGAGTCATAGCTCAAGCTGATTCAAAACTTTGGCAAAGTAGCAGGGTATAAAATGAACCCTCATAAATCAATGGCTTTTCTGTATTCCAACAATGAGAAAAGTGTAGCTGAAATTACAAAAGCAACTCCATTGGGAATAGCTCCACAAAAAATAAAATACCTAGGAATTAACTAAACCAAAGAAGTGAAGGACCTCTATGATGAAAACTTTAAAAACCTGAAAAAGGAATTCAAAACAGAACTAAGAAAGTGGTAAAAACTCCCAAGTTCCTGGATTGGACAGATCAACATCATGAAAATGGCAATACTTCCCAAGGCTATCTACAAATTCAATGCAATACCTATCAAAATTCCAATCTCAGTCTTCAAGGAAATAGAAGAGGCAATCCAAAAATTCATATGGAACAATAAAAGACCCCGAAGAGCTAAATCAACTATCAACAGAAAGAACAGTGCTGGAGGAATATCAATACCAAGTTCTAAACTCTACTACAAACCCATAGTAATTAACACAGTTTGGTACTGTCACAAGAACAGACCTCAGGAACAATGTATTTGAACCAAAAACCCAGAAATGAACCCTCAGACCTATAGCCATCTAATCTTCGATAAGGGAGCTAAAAAAAATAGAATAAAAGAAAGACACCCTTTTCAGTAAATGGTGATGCCAAAATTGGTTAACTATTTATAGAAAACTAAAGCTAGATCCTTATATATCACCCTACACCAGAATCAACTCCAAATCGATCAAAGACCTCGGAGTAAAAGCAGACACTCTGAAATCATTACAGGATTGAGTAGGAGAAACCCTAGATCTCCTTGGCACAGGCCGAAAATTTCTTAATAGTGATCCAGAAGCACAACAAATCAAAGAAAGTTTGAATAAATGGGATTGCATGAAATTTCAGAGCTTCTGTATGGCAAAGGACATAGCTAGCAAGATCATTAGAAAGCCCACGGATTGGGAGAAGATCTTCACTAGCCTTACAACAGACAAATGTCTCATATCTAAAATATACCTGGAACTCAAAAAATTAAATCCCCCAACAACAAATCTTCAAAGAAACAACAGCCCAATAAATAATTGTGCTAACGTCTTACAGAGAATCTTCTCTGAAGAGGAAAGAATGATGGCCAAAAGACACATTAAGAAATGCTCAACCTCCATAGCCATAAAAGAAATGCAAATCAAAACAACATTGAGATACCACCTCACCCCAGTAAGAATAGCTATAATCAAGAACTCTAATAACAAAAGATGCTGGAGGGAATGTGGACAGAGGGGAACCTTACTGCCTTGTTGGTGAGTGTGTAAACTTGTTCATCCACTTTTATCCAATTTTAGACAAAAGCACTTTCCCTTGTCGGGACTAGCTGAAAAGTCAAAACAGGCACACATCCTTCTATGTGAATGAACTCAGCTGGAGGCGGGAAATTTTTCCCCCCCACAGATTTTCAAATAAATAACAAAAACACTAAAACCAAAAACCCACATTTAAAACATTAAAAATTTTAGTACAAATTCTAAAACAGAACTAGAGAACACAATAACCAAAGGCTGATTTTATCTCTACCAGAACTCTGTGCCGTTCTCACTCAGCAAAATGGATACAGAGTCTGCTGAGTGGGCCTACCACCCTCAACCAGAACTTCCCTATCTACGGACACATACAACAGAGAACAATCAGGTTTCAGTGAATGGGGTGACATCTCATCAACATTTGTAGACCCAGGGGCCTTCCAAGGTTGAAGAGAAGTCCAAGTCATTTTGGGACTAGGGAAATCAGTCCCTAGAGGCCATCCCCTCAGACTGGCAGATTCTCCCTGATACTCCGACCTCCCTGAGCCAAGGCCTAAGGCTAAGATAAACTCCAAATGATAAACAGAACACTCAACACAAAGACACAACTTACAAAGGCACACTGCAGCTTTGTAAATTGCCAACCAAAGAGTGCCAGTCTACAGACTTAGAGTTTCCCAAAAATGTCTGTCCTAAACAGCAATCTACCCAGAGGGGTCTGGGGACATCTACTCACAGAGCCCATTGGCAGTCTTATTGAGTGTCTACCAAGACACTTTGCCAACCAGAGTATAGACCCCTAGGGAAACCAGAATTACAGATACAGAACCTGCTGGCAACCAAATATACAGAACGTCAATGCCTTGACTTAAGAGCTGGGTTTTTTGGGATTCTGTGGTGGGGCGTCTAGAGGGTCCTATGAGGCAGGTTCCAGATGAGCCCCCAGAAATGTTGTATGGACTTGGGACCCCCAAAGACCACCGGAGACCATGACCATTGCGAACAACAAAAGAGTCATTTATTTGTAAGCTTAAGCTTGGTCCCCTGCACACTGGGTAACCCGTGATTCTAAGAGTCCCTGAGCACAAAATCAGCACAGCTTTTTTATTATTAAATAAACAAGTTTAGGGAATTTCCACACAAATAGTTACATGATTATTTTGAGTCCACAAAAACCGCTTTGCCCTTTTTCTGAACTATTAGTATGTTCTGTTCCTGGAACACTTGGGCAACTGCTCTGCTTTCTTAATGGTGGGGCGGGCTGGTGGCAGCCTGGGTTTTTTTTCTCTCTCTTGGGGTTACTCTGAGGGCAGCCTAGCAAAAGATAGTGGGGATAATCTCAAATTGGAGTTACTTTAGCTCTTCAGCCTGAATAAACCATACCATACAACATACAAATCTCGGTAAAACACAGGTCTGGTTTACACTGTTGGACCAATAGGAGGGTATGTCTAGTGATGTTGCAGGTGTGTCTTAAGGTGTGTGGAGTTTTTCATCCTGATGATCTTGAAATAATGAAATAGACTAACTACAGAATTACCTGGGCAGATACCTGCTGAGACCTATACTAAGTCACAGCTTAACAAAGAGCAATATTTACAATTAAATATATTGAACAATAAGACACCGCAACCGAAATTATTTTTTTTCCTGAATCAGTGTGTTTTTTACACTATATATCACATGTAGAAGTTCTTCATTCCTTTCTGTCTCATTATGTTATCTTTCTTTGTTTTGGTTTTGTTTTCAGAACCATGGTATAACAGGCCATTTCTTATATTTTTGTCTTCTAGTCTTCAGAAAGTCTGCAGTTAAATAGGCTTACATTCCTTTTGTTCGAAAATAAAAAGCATATTGGATGGGGTCTTCATCATAATTTTGTTATGATCTCAAATACGTTTTTATTTCTGGCATTTCACCTGTATAATCTCACTTCAAACTTTTCCAAAGGGCACTGTAGTGGAAGGAGGAAATTCAAAGTTGATTCTGGTAGAGAATTTCTATTACTAAAATCTCTAGTACATAGTAAGGTAAGCAACTCCAAAATTATTCATTAGACAGATGAGTTGAAACTCATCTTGTTACACACTAATACTCTTGTCTCAACGAAACCAGAGGATTTAAAATAACTAATATTTTTTGATGTTAATGGGCACAAATGTGCACAAATTTTCTAGAAATAAAATGATCACTCATGAAACCTTACTTATACTTCAAAGAATGCTTTCCAATAAGAGGAATCACCTTCACACATTTTCACACAATATGTATCTGCCGGGTAACAGAAGCCCAAACTATACTAAGGCCACTAAGAGCTATCTAATTTTCTGTTGCCTTTTTGCAATACTGATTTCCTATCATATTGATTAGTATGAATTCTATGGCCAGTATACAATCACATTTGTAATAAAAGTTACTAGATGGGACCTTCATGGATGAAGGTGGTGTGGGGTTTCTGGTGGAGCCCAGGCAGGTGGACTGGTTTTCAGTGGAGGAAGGACTAGTCACTGAGGAGGAGGCTGTTTGGGGCAGAGCTTTGAGAAGAAAGAACAAGGCTACAAAGGAGGAAGTTAGTTAGAGGAGGGGTGCAGCTAGAGCACTGTGAGACCTTGTGAGATATGTAGGGTGAGGTTTCCCATAAGGCAGGGCAGGAAACAGAGGCAAGAGGCTGACAGAAGGTGGGGATTCTGGTGCAGGAATGCGGAGATATGAGGGTGAGGCTTTTCAGGGTCTGGCTTTGAGAGGGCAGGGTAACACTAGGAAGATATGGGCTAGTAAGGGGTGGGGTTTCTGGTGGAGAATGGCAGGCCTTTGGGAAATGTATTAGGGTGGAGGTGGGGTTTCTAGAAGAGCAGAATGTAGTCGCAATGTATGGAGGTGTTTTTCAGAACCAGGGCTTTGTGAGAGCAGTGATAGGATCCAGTGCACTAGACTAGTTTGGATGTGGTTCCTGGTGTAGCCAGTTACCACTTCGAAAAGAGGAGTAAGGTTGGGTGGGGATTTTAGTCTTGCAAGGCAGGACATGGACTTTGGACAGGGTTTCAGGTATGGCAAAGCAATCTTCCAAAAGGGATTATGGAGGGACAGGGATTTACAGTTGAGCCTGGTGAGGCTTCCAGAAGGAGGCCAACTGGTGCAGTGGTTTCCAATGGAACAATGTGGGTGTTGAGAGTTCGGACAATGTGGTGGGGGCTTTTCTAGGCTTCCAGAAGGAGGCCAAATGGACCAGTGGTTTCCAGTGGAGCAATGTGAGTGTCCAGAAATGGCACAATGTGCTGGGGGTTTTCTAGTGGGGTTTTTCAGGAGCAGGGCAGGGTTTGGAGCCATAGGGCTAGTTGGAGGAGGGTCTTTGAGAAGGAGTGGAAGGGCTGCAATGTTGTAAGATAATTATGGGAAGGGAATCTGGTGTAATAGGGTGTGGATCTGAGGGAGGAACCAATACGGGGTGGGTTTATCTGTGGAGCAAGGCAGGGCATTGAGAGAGTAGATGTGGGAGGTAGAGAGGCTTGTGTTGGAACAGGGCTGGCTTTCCAGGCAGAAGATGGGCTGTGTAAGAAGCTTCTGGCCAAGTAAGGCAGGGCTTCAAGGGCAGTTATAGGGACGTGAAGGGTTTTTGGTATAGCAGGATAAGCTTTGTTGGAAGAGGTAGTTTCAGGGCTGTGTTTGAGTGGTTAGGCCACTTAGAAGTAGGCTAGTTATGGGCAGAGTTTCTGATGAAACCAGGAGGGGCTTGAGGGAGAAGGCTAGTTGGGGTTGGGGTATGAAAGCGATGGTAGGAGCTTGGAGGTACTAGAATATGGGAGCAATGGGACTATGAGGGACTAGAGTAGTTAGGGGCGAGGTATATGGGGGATGCATTGGGGATTGGAGAGAGGACCCTGATGTAGGCAGGGTTCTTGGTGCAGTAAGGCGGGACATGGAAGGAGATATGGATGTGGCCTTGTTTCTGGTGGTGCAGAGCAGGGATTCCAGGAAAGAGTGGAGTGGAAGATGGATTCCCCTATAGCAGAGAAGGGCTTTCAGGAAGGAGTCTGGTTGCAGTCAGGCCTTTGAAAGTTTATAGCAGGTCTATCAGGGGATACATTAGTTAAGGTTAGGTTTTTAAGGAGGAAGCTGCCTGGAAGTGGGTTTCCAGTGGATCCAGTCAAGTTTTATGGCAAGGGGAAATAGGAAAGGGACAATACTTAGTGAAGAGTGGGGCTACAAAAAATAAACAGTTACCACTAATAAATACCATATAAGAACACCATTTTCTGTCAGTGTAGACCTATAACTTTTATGTATGCGAGAGATACTGGAGAAAGGACCCAAGTAATAATTCCTTCCTAGTGAAATTTTTCCTTATTCTTTTTGAGTGAAAATAAAACCACAGGTCAAATCAGGCTCAGAGGCACACAGTAGACTAATACAAATGAAGGACTAGAATTGATTCCCAAGCACCAACATTAAGGACCACAAATAAAAGTTTAAAATATCTCACTTGGTCATAATTGACAATATTGTCTTAAAATTGTGAATGGATAGAACTTTTACTTTGACCACTTTAGAAATCCTAAAACTAAGTAAATAGTAATGTTTTAACTTTATACAATATTGGAAAGTATACTAAAATAATTACGAAAATATAAAATTGTATACAGAATGTTCTTTCTCCAGTATCAATTCTAATCTAAAAGAATTTAAAACCAGAAAAATGTCATATAGTGAGTTTGCAGCATGGTTTCTTTTCAGTCATCAAAATGGTGACTTAAGCAATGTGTTTTTATCACTGGATGCATCGATGTTAAAAACATATCTAAGAATGTGAAACACTATTATACAGACCCTGAAAAAACTCAGAAGGATCTATCAAATGAAGTTGGAATAAAATTAATGACTAATTACAGTAGGAATTGCTCTTCACTAGATAGGACTATAAATACTTTCCAGAAGAAAAGGCTACATTAAAAAATAAACAGTGAAAAGGAAGCAGGCAGGCAGACCATGAAGTAAATATTATCCAGTGAACAATATCTATTGAAGTTTGATTGCAATCTTATTTTACCTAAATCAGTTACTGACCTATGTTCTTCTCTAATGCCAAATAACAAAGTCATGAAAATGCAGTAATCATTTTCAAGACATTAGACTTTACAGAAAGAATTCAATGAATGTATTTCTAGATAGTAAAGATAGATATCTGAGCAAAAGAGTGAAAAATATATCCCCAATCTCTGGCCCTCCGCTGTGAAAAGGGTACAAGATGAAGCACAAGGAGAATGGACAGAAGTACAGTAGTGCCTAACAGTAATTCCTAAGATGCAAAGATGAATGTAACAGAGAGAAAATCAACAAGATCATGACAGGACTTAGCATGGGAGAGTAGAGACAAGAACAGTGAAAATGAAAGGAGAATTACAAAGGATGCCCTTGCATATTTGGCAGAAGAGTGCATGGCATTGTGGTCTAAACTATGTGGAGGTATTATAGGAAACTATCTGTACTCATACGGTGCCACAAGAAGTGAAGAATTTATGATTCACAATACATTGAATAATCATAAAGATCTTCTTCAGTAGTGCAGTTAAACCTTGATAAATTCTGTTATGAAACACCTAACAAACTATAAACCAAGACAATAAGATTCAAATTGTATATAAATGATTTGACTGTTTGCAACAACAGAGTTCAAAAAATCAAATCACATAATGTGGATGCAAAAGCATAACATTATTAAGGTAATCTTTAAACAACACACATTTTATGGGAATAGTCCTGATTATAAATGATTTGTTTTCCTTACAGATTTTGGATGCACAAAATCAACAAAAAACAAAAACAAAACAAAACAAAAGACAATAGAGGATACCAGTGCCTCATCCCTATTCCTAGATAGTCACTAGCCTGAGATTGGAAGCTCATGGATCACAGATGGCTGGAGTAGCAATCTATGAGACATTTATGTTCAATTATTCAATCAAAGCAGAGTGAAACCTTGGTTCAAATAGTACACTGAATCAGTCATGAGCGAAAATACCAAGCAAGAGTTTGAGGCTCCGAGTCAAGTTTAATTACTGTGTGTGTATGCATGCATGCTCATACATGTACACACACACACACACACACACACACACACACACACACAAATGGAATGAGAGAGGAAGAGGGAGAGAGAAAAAAAGGAATATTAAGAGTTTAAGGACTATCCTAAGCATATATTAATAAAATGAGGGAAATCATGGAATCTATGTTTCTTGGAGTCTGGCTTCCTTCACAAAATATGATTGTTTTCCACGTCTTTCCATTTTTATGAAAGGGGCTTTGTCATTCTTTCTGATAGAAGCATAACATTCCACTGTGTACATATACCACATTTACTTCATCTATTCATCTATGGAGGGTCATTTTGAATGGTTCTAAAAATGGTGCCAGGGGCTGGGAAGGTGGCTCAGTGGTAGCATGCTTGCCTTGCATGCCTGAGGTCCTGGCTTCGATTCCTCAGCACCACATAAGCAAAAAGAAAAAAGCCAGAAGAGGCGCTGTGGCTCAAGTGGTAGAGTGCTAGCCTTGAGCTGAAGAGCTGAGGGACAGCACCCAGGCCCAGAATTCAGACCCCACAAGCGGACCAAAAAAAAACCAAAAAACAAAACAAAATTAAAAATGGTGCCAGAAACGTAATTGTAGATTTAGTTTATTTTAGCTTGAGATCATTTCAACAAATGCCCAGGAATGGGATTGCTGATTCCAGAGCTGGGTACATTTGACTTTATAAAATGATGCTAATTGAAATGAACTCCAAGACATGGAAAAAGTCTTTTTTTTTCAGATGTCAACCTTGATGTCAGTAAAGTAGACCATCTAGATCTTATTTTATTTCATTTGTCTTATTTGTCTTTTGCCATTGGTTTATCCCTGGCAATCTCTCTCTTGATTCTGGTACCTTCAACTTTGTATAAACATTTATCTGATTTGGAGAAGGAAAGGGAAAAATTATAGTGATGAAAGAAGTACAAAGAGTGACCCACTGGAACAATGATATTCAAAAGACACTATATCGGAAGTGAATTTTACAACTTTGGGGTGGGGAGAGGTATAGGGGAATGGGAAGGGATAGGAGAACAACAATGGTGTGGGTAACAATATTCAGTAAG
Organism: Dipodomys spectabilis; assembly: GCF_019054845.1. Lineage (NCBI taxonomy): Eukaryota > Metazoa > Chordata > Mammalia > Rodentia > Heteromyidae > Dipodomys > Dipodomys spectabilis. The sequence continues at coordinate 4,822 of NW_024872267.1, read as the reverse complement.
GAATGTACCTTACTCATGTAACTGTAACCACTCTGTACAGTATTTTTGAAATAAAATAAAATTTTAAAATTGAAGCTATCCTAGAAAAATATAGTTTTCAAAATAATGCATCTATCAAAGTACTTTTGAGGGATTCTGAAGTCAAGATGTTAGACTTGGAAAAGGATAGATTGGGAAGCCATCGCAAACAAAAATCAAAAGGCAGAGAACTGTGCTCTGGAAAGGTCAAACAGTCAAGGGAAGACATGAGTATGAGTTATTATTTCAAGAGTATTTAAGTTCGAGCTGTTGGACACTAAAAGATTAAGTTTGGAAACAAGATGGAAGTCTGTGTTATGGTTCTAATGACTATTGCTCCTTTCTGCTCCCTAACAATAAGGGATTCAATTAGTTGTAACCACAAGCTAGATTGATGCCTTAATTTGTGGACATACTTATAGCCACTGACCACCCCCTTTGCAAGTCACTGCCTTTTTTCTTGAAATTCTTCAGCCAGTGGTTGTCTCATTTCTCATTGCCTATTTTGGTGGGATTTGAGACTCCTTCCTCTCCTCACCCAGCCACAAGGCCCCAGGGGCCAAACTCTGCACCTCACAGACACTCCCCAGGACCCAGCTGCCTTTGGGGCTGCTGCTTCCTGAGCCATTGGCCTACTGCCTCCTTCCTCCCTTCACCAGCCTCTGCCAGGGCCTCCCATACTCTCCCTACTACCCCCATCCCCAACTCCAACTCAACCTCCCCCGCGGCCTCCCCACCTCTCCACACAGCTCCCAGTGCCAACCCCAGCAGGGCCACTAGTCTGGAGTAGACAACTGTGGGCCTGGCCCAGCAGAATCAAAGGTTCCACAATGTGCAGCCGGCTTAGAAATGGAGGGATCATAGGTCTCTGATCAGTGTCTTTCATTTCACTTACACAAGTATTAGTTGTATTAATTTGATATTTAATTTTCGATTTTGTAAATTCTTATTAAGCCTTTGAAGAATAGCTGGTAGAAATATAGTCCCAAAATTGGAATTATCTCTTGTTTAATTCAAGATTCAGAAATGTTATGTAGTTATAACCATCATAAACTCTCATTTCTATAGCAGAATCTATTCAGAAAATAATTGCTTATGCATCTGTTATCAATTATTTACCAGACTTGAAAGTTTTAAAGTTTCAAATATTACAGGAAGATCTTTGGTTCATGTTGTGTGGATGTGAGTAGGTTGAGCTGTTGTGTACATTCTTGTGTGTGTGTGTGTGTGTATGTGTGTGTGTGTGTGTGTGTGTAATTGAAATCAAGGATAAGGATGTTGAGCCCTGGTCTGAACTTGTCTGCTTTCTCTGAGATATAATTGTGGTGTTTTTTGGTTGGTTTTATGATCTGATTGCTTGCCTTTGCCTGATGTGCACATTCCAGCTCAAATTTTCAATTAAAACTTCGTTATTTTTATTGAGCATATAGGGCTCTGATATTGCTTTGTCTTTAGTCTGCCATCTAGGATCGTTTTTTCCTCTTCAAAAATTAAGATTCAATATAAATTTTACCTCCTGACTGATTTTCCCTTTAATTTGCGATTTGAAATAAGTATTATAAGACCTTTGATATCTGTATTCATGGGGAAAAATCATTTTGAATTCTCTGTTTAACGTAATAACACCTGGACAGATTTGTTTGCACCAAGATCTTAAAATTTATTTTGTAGTTTTAGTTTAAAATAACTCCTCCATGTTTATAGCACGGGGAGACAAACAATTCCTAGTAAATGATAACTGTTTTATTTGTTAAAATATCTGATAATTCATAATTTTGAATATGTCTGATTTCAAATGAATGCATTTGTTCAATAGGTTTGTTTGATACACCCATGCACAAAAATATTAGTCATAGGGGCTGAGGAGGTGGATCAATGGTAGACAGCTTATCTTGAATACACGAGACCCTAGGATTGATTCCACAGCACCACCTAAGCAGAAAAAGCTAGATGTGGTACTGTGGCTCAAGTGGTAGAGCACTAGTCTTGAGCTGAAATGCTGAAGGACAATGACCAGACCCAGAGTTCACCAACAACAACAAATTAAATAAATAAATGAAACTTATACTCAAGTACATTAATTGCAAAGGTTGATTACCATTTTGGGTAGGGGCAGGGTGCTAAGATACAGCACCTGACAAATACTAAAAACAGAAAGTAAAACATTAGCTCTGCCAACAACATGTAGAATTGCCACACAAAGAGAAACCGGTACTAAGAACGAAATACTTTTTATAACATTTCTTAAGAGATTATGGCTTTATGTTAATTATCAAATAAATTGATCAAAAACTCCATTGGTGGGCCTGAGTCTTAAGGGAACCTGTAAAAACTGGAGGAGAAAGTCATCAACCTGTATTTTTAAAATTGTTATTGTTAAGGGAGTGTACATACAGATAAACCTATTGTAAGTCAGGTAATGAGTTCATTTCTTGTTTGAAAACCTCATCCCTCCTGCCCCTGTCCACAGTGGTATAGCTCATTGTGAATACAGTATCTACAGAGTACAAGTGCTGCCTTTGTTTCCCTGTTCTCCTTGAATATCTCTGACTCCCTCAATGTCCATAAATGGATAAACAAGAACAGAAAAATCCTTCTTGTTTCCAATTCCTGGAATACATTTCAATATACACATTAGTAGTTTTATGAGACTGTCAGGCTCTGTACACACATCCCAAACATGTATACTTCCTGCACCCAGTCATAGCTTCCACCCGATTCTAAGGTCAACAAACTAATTCTTTTCACTTTCCACACAGGAAGAAGCCGAGATTCAGAAAGATTAAGTAACTTACTGGAAATACAGGGCTAATCATATTGGCTCACTCTTATACCTTACCTACTCCAGAGAGTAAGATCTGAAGGTCAAAGTTTGAAACCAACCTAGGTTAACATATTCATTACATGTTTATCTCCAGTTAAACAGAAGAAAGCGAGAATTGTGTGTTTCAAGTGGTAGAGCTACAATGCCAACAGACTTGGATGGGAAACGTAAAAGATAGTGTCAATATGATGATTTTCAAGAACCAATGCTGTTCCATACATAATCTCAGACACCACACACACACACACACACACACACACACACACAGGTGCCTGCACACACACACACGTGCATGCACACACACATACCACAATCACACCCCTTAAGGCAGATGTTAGTACTGAAATCCAAATAGTTTTTTTTAATTATATAAGTTTTATTTTTAGCTTCAGTGAGGTTTTACCTGATAGTTTCTACAGATGAGCCACAACTTAGAACTTTGTTCTAATGATACCCCTGTCTGTATTAAGAAAAACATTTTCCTAGTTAAGTCTTCCTCCTTTTCTAGCAATGAGAAGTTTTCTCTTCTTGGTCTAGTTTCTTCTTTTGGGACTCAATCTCTTAAACTTTTCTGTCTTGCATTTTCTGTAAGTTCATTGATCCAGTAGATCTCAGACATCCTAATAACCTGGACAGAACCTGCCTTTGGAATAGTGTTCTAAGCTCACCATTCAGTGGAGATTGTTAGTACTCACACATAATCACGCTCTCTTTAGAATTGGGAATTTGTCAGGTCCCGAAATTCAGATAAAGCACTCACAGTGTGCTATTTCATACTTTTTGATTTAATGTCAGCTTCCACCTATTGTCTACTTTAAGCATTGAGTGAAGAGAAAGATTGCCCCTAAGACACAGAAGCACTGTACTAACTGTTGCTGTCAAAACATAGAAGGAGGGAAAGAAGTTCTGAAGGAGTCATAGAGCCTCCTAGAAACTGATTTCGTAGAAACCCAAACTGCCTTTTATCTTACCTTCAAAACAGAAAGTCAGAGACTGAAGTCACTTGTAAGCTCCATTTATATTCCTGAGCATGGGGTTCCCTTCCTCTTTGCCCTTCTGACCATTTACATCAGGGGCAGGTGGGAAGATGTAACAAGAACACCTAGAGTTTGGGTCTGGGATTAAAAACTCTTTTGTGATCATAAACATTCCACCACTTCCTGAATTGGACCTGAGGGGCAGAAGGAAATAAGTTTAGGAATTCAGAAACGTATAATTACTTCTAAGTTTGCTATCTAAACTCATCGCTTCCCACCCCTCAGAATCCTATTTCCCAGTTGTGTAGACACCTTTACATTCTGTTCTCCAGGAGAATTTGAGTGTAGGGCATCTTCTGCTTCTTATGTGTACTGCTTTATAAATGGAGATTTTCTCCTAGGCTTAAAATTATTTCACTGATTGGGACATTGTGCAATATGCTAAACAGAGAGTTACCTGGAAGGAAGGTCCTAGAAGGCAAAGCATCTACTAGGACAATGGAAACATGGTTTGGCATGCTTAATGTTTTAACTTGTGCACTGAAGTAACAGGAGATAATTACACAATAGGAAATCTGCCAATTATGCCAAATAAAGAGATATGGTGAAGAGATATGGAGAAAGGACATTGATTTCATCATAGTCATGACAGGACAAAATCTAAGCACACTATCAGAATACTAATCCATACTCACATACTTTCTTATTCACCCATATCATTAGGTCTGAGTTGTATGTAGGAGTCCTCAGGACTTGCAGAACAGGAAGATCTCTGGGAGATCCTAACATTGGTCTGCCATTTTGGACATAAAATAACTAGTTTGATGAAAGCCCTTAGTAATATCCACAAATATGTGCATTTATCTTACTACACTTGATCAGTATCCCCTCACTATATTATCTTTGGTTTGGTCACTTGCTGACATAGCAGCTGTCTGGTAGCTGCATTATGACTTCACTTTATTCAACAGAAATGGAGAAGGAGAGACTGACCTCAACACAT
>NW_024872266.1:0-19179 GCF_019054845.1 Dipodomys spectabilis | reverse complement strand
GAGCTCAGAAACATCCTAAGATATAAAAATAACAGCATATCCGAGATGATTTGAAGACAGGACAGGTTTATGATATCTCAGTGGGTTAGTGATGTCCCAGTGGAAATGTGATGTCAGAAGGGATTTTGATGTCCCAATGTTTATGAGATCACAATGAGTTTCACAGATCAACAAACATGCCACATTTGAGATAGAATCGAATTGCAGAATAGGCATTCACAATGGGTCTATGACCTCACAATGACATTGTGATATCCTAATTCTGATGTCATTGTGTTTTTGTGATATCACATTGAACTGATGGTGTCATAATGACAATGTGATTTTACACTGGTGATGATGTCACAAGGGATTTGTGACATTACAATAGCATGTCATCTAATTGTCTTTTGTTAATGAGGACATGGCTACACATGTGGTTTTTCAAAGTTGCTAAGAGGGTATAGTAGGATTGGGATGTCACAATGTGATCATGATGTCAGAACAGCAATGTAATTTCACAATAGATTTGTCACAGTGATGATGAGGTTACAATGGGTTTGTAATGTAGCTAAAAGTTTGTGATACCACAATGAAATGTCCAGGTAATATTCATCAGTGTCCAGTGCAGCTGATGGGCCCCTCTGTTGTATGATCTTCCCAGTTTTCCTCTGATTTCGTGTATTCCTCCTAGTTTCCCTCAGAATTGCATATATATGTCAGCAGAATTAGGTCATTATGTAACGATATAACAAGACGAGTGGAGGTCATTCGTTCTAGGGAACTGTCATATCTCCATACATTTTGTATTTTACTTTCACATATCAGGGATGTCATACTATCTGTCTCTTTACTCTTGGCTTACCTCCATCAAAATAACTTTTTCTAAATTCCCTGCACTTTCCTGCAAAATCCATTATTTTCTGCTTTCTAATGATTGTATAATATTCTATTGTATACAAGTGAAATAATTTTTGGGTCCATTCACCTACACTGGGGCTTCAGGGGTTCTTTTTATATCTTGGCTATTGTGAACCATGCGCCAATGAATGGGGAGATGCATGTGTCCCTGTATACTGCTTCCTATTGCTCAGGGTAGATTCTGAGACATGGTATGGCTGGGTCACAGGGGAAGTTTATATTTAGCTTTCAGAGGTATCTCCATACTGTTTTCAAAGTGTTTATATTAGTGTACATTCCCAACAGCAGTGCAGTAGGGTTCCTCTTTCTCTGCTTTCATTCCAGCATTTGTAATTGGCTGAATTTAGGCTGTGGACCATTCTGATTGGGTAAGGTGATATCTCCGGGTTGTTCTTATTTGCATTTACTTTACAGACAAGTAGGATAAACATTTCCTCATGTATTTCTTTGCCATTTTTATCTCTTCTAGAAGTCTGTCTTGAGTTCCCTTGGTCATTTTGAAATTGGCTTGTTAGTTTTTGGAAGGATCATGTTCTTGAGTTCCCTGTATATACTGGATATATCATGGGTAAATTGTTTTCCCAATTAGTTGTCTGTCTTTCCAGTTTAAGTTCTATGTCTTTAGTGTGCAGAAACTTTTTAAGGTAATCCCATTTGTGGAATCTCTCTTCAATTTGTTTTGACCCTGTGACTCTGTTCAGGAAATTCCTGCCTGTGCCTGTAACTTCCTGTCTGTCGTTCTCTGTCCTGAAGTTATCTCAGAAATTCACATTTGTTGTTAAGGTCTTCAATTCATTTTGAGTTGATATAGGGTCCATTTTTAGCTTTGTGCATGTGGCTGCCAATTTTCCCCAGCACCAGTAGCTGAAGAAGCTACGGTTCTTCACTGCATGTCTTTGGCTTCTTTGTGTAATATCAGTTGACTGTAAGAATGTGATTTTATTTCTAGATTGTCTAATCCATTCCAATGGAATAGGGGCCTGTTTTTTTGTCAGTACCAAGTTACTCTCTTTATTATCATGGCTCTATAGTATAGTTTGAGAACCGTATCTTCATTTCTCCAGTGTTGTTGGGGTTTCTGCATAGAATGGTTTTGGCTATGAATTTTTGGAAATCTTTTCTCGAGTTTAATATATTATGTCATTGGGATTTTAATGGGAATTGCATTGAATTTATATATTAATTTAGGCAGTATGGTCATTTTCCTCATATTAAATCTGCCTATCTAAGAACATGGAAAATCTTTCCATTTCCTGGAGTCCTCTATGATTTATTTCTTTAAGTTTTTATAGTTTTCATTAAATAGCTTCTTTACATCTGTGGTTAGGTTAATTTCTAAATATTTTATTTTTTTCTTGTGAATGGGGATCTTTCCTTGACTTCCCTTCCTGCTTGTATGTTCTTAGAGTATAGAAAGGCAAATGATCTTGTGGGTTAATTTTGTATCCTTCTACATTACCAAAATGGTTTACAAGTTCTAAAAGTTTGAGGCTGGAGTTTTTGGGACAAATGAAGAATACTATCATGTCATCTGCAAAAAGGGATAGTTTCAATTCCTCTTTTTCTATGCAGATCCCTTTAGTGTCTTTTGCTTGCTATACTACTCCAAGGATTCCAGAACTGTAATAAAGAGAAGTGGGGAGAGTAATCATCCTCAGCTTCTTCCTGATTTTAGCAGAATTGTTTGTTGTTTTTCCCCATTAAATATAATATTGCCTATTGGTCTGTCATATATAGATTTTACTGTTTCAAAGAATGTTTCAACTATACCTATGATCTCAAGATCTTTTCACATGAATGAATATTGTATTTTACCCAAGGCCTTTTCTATGACAATGAAAATAATTATGTCATTCTTGAGCTTGGATCTGTTGTTGTGATGGAATACATTTATTGATTTACGTATGTTCGACCGTACCATCATTTCTGAGATGAAGTCTACTTGATCATGATATATGATTTTTTATATGTTTCTGAATTCTGTTGGCTAATGTTTTCGAGGAGATTTACATCTATGTTCATCAAGGAGATTTTTCTGTAGTTCTCTATTTTGTTGGGTCTTTGCCTGGTTGGGGGATGAATGTGATATTGGCTTCATAGAATTCCTTGTTTGTTTGTTTTTTTTCTTTGTTTTCTGAAGAGTTGAGGTGTGTGGGTTCCTGTTTAAAGGTTTTATCATATTCATTTGGTACTTGGCTTTTCCTTGTTTGAAGACTTCTGATTGTTTCCTCTATCTCATTGTAAGTTATTGGATTATTTTAATTGATGTATTTCTTCTATGTTGAGTATGGACAATTTATATTTCTGTAAAATTTCATCCATTTCTGTTAAGTTATTCTCCCTTACTGAGTTTAGATTATGGAAATAATTCTTTAGAATTGAATGTCAGTTATTTGTTATACTTTTTCTCGTGGAATCTGTGATCTTATTGATTTGATTTCCTCTCCTTCTTTTAATCTTGCCAGCATTTTTTCAGGTGAATAGCTTTTTGTTTTTGCTAAATTTATTTATAGTTTTCTTAGTCTCTATTTCGGTAATTTCAGCTCTTATTTTGATTTTTCTCACTTCATTTAGTAACTTTAGGTTCAAGTTGTTCATGCTTTGATAAAAGTTTTATTTGCAACATGACATTATTTACTTTCTCTGTCTCCCCTTTTTCGATGTATGCACTGAGAGGAAGATTTTGCCCCTCAACTCTTCTTTTGCCATGCTCCACACATTTCTTTGTGATTTATATTCATTTTCATTGAATTTTAGAAACTTTTACTTTTTTCTTTAATTTCTCCTGTTACAGAGGTGTTGCTCAGAAGTATTTGTTCAATTACCATGTATTTGATTAATTCTATGGTGTGCTTTGATATTGAGAACTAGTTTGATTCCACTGTAGCCAAAAAGATTACAAGGGAATATATCCATCCACATTTACTTGCTTAAAGCCTTTCTATGAACTATGATATAGTCTACTTTGGAGAAAGTTCCATGGGCTGCTGAGAAGAATGTGTTCTAGATTGTTGTAGGGTGGAACACATCATTGATGCCAATTAATTCTGCTTGAGATATGGCATCATTGAATTCAGAGGCTATTTATCAATCCTATCATTGGTAGACCTCTCCTTTGGTGAGAGTGGAGAATTAACATGTCTCAGTATTATTGTATTTGGATCGATATGGCATCATTGAATTCAGAGGCTTCTTTGTCAATCCTATCATTGGTAGATCTGTCCTTTGGTGAGAGTGGAGAATTAACATGTCTCAGTATTATTGTATTTGGATCTATTTTATTCTGTAAGTCTGAGAGTATTTAACAAACATACTTGGGTGCATCAAGGTTTGAGGAGTATAAGTTGATGAGGTTACTATCTTCTTCTTGAATTGTTCTCTGAATTAATATGTAGTGTCCTCCTTTTCTTTTTTATGTTGGTTCTCAGAGTACTGCAGCTAATTTTTTATGCATCTCCTGTTTGAAAATCCTGTATATCGTTTGATAATTCATTTTTTTCTTCAAATTTCTGATCTATGTCTTGCTTTAATAATTGACCATTATCTCTAAAATCTCTTAGATGTACTATTTGTCTTCCATGTCTGTTTTGCTTTCACTACGGCTCTTTTCTGGGTGTCTGTTGGTATCTGGGTTTGGCTTTCTATCTTGGCTCTTGATGAATTTTGTAATTTTTTGCTGTGAGTTTTGCATGAGGTTTCAGGGATTGTTGGAGCACAATTGCAAACTCTGACTGCTTTGGTCAATAGCTGGCTGACTTTCTTGGTTCTTGGTTGATTCCTGGACCAATTGATGAAGCTCACTCTCAGGTGGCTAAGTCTTTACCTGGTCTAGGTTCTGTTAGGAGTGAGGGCAACCTACAGATTATAATCTGATACACATAGGACTCTCAGTTGTCTTCTGGAGATCACAGGCAATTCCCACCTTCAACCAAGGACTAAGCAGCCTACACTGCTCCTGCTCCCTCCTATGGGTGTTCTTGTCTCCAGTTGCTGGAGTCTCTAGGAATTCCTGAGTGTAATAATGTGCTAATACCCGAAGCTGTCAATCCCCCACCCATCATATATAGGCCAGGTACTGATGAGATTTGTGCTTCTGGTTCTCTCTCCGTGGATACACAGGTTTTTTTCCATCACAGGAATGGTTCCTAGGGGTGGATTTTCCCTTCTTTCCACCCTCTTCTGAGGCATATATTCAGCTTTTCACTTCAATCATGACTGGTGGGTTGTATGGCTCAAGAACCCTTTCCCAAGTCCTGGCCCTGGCTCCTGGTCCCCAGACAGCAACACACTATTTGGGCTCAGGTGAGACCTGTTATGCTGGATTTCCCACTTTGAGTATTCAGTTCGGATTTCTTCTGCTGACTGTTGTCGCCAATAGGTGCTGTTCCTGCCTTGAGCCTTTATGCTTCCTCCCAAGGTCACCCTTGGTCAAGTTTGGTGGGCTGGTTGTACTACACAAGCTAATGGGAAGCTTGCACATTCCCAATTTTAATATGGCCTGTAGTCTTTATGGTAGGCAGTGGGATCTGGATCAAGTTTGGGGGTTACCACCAGCACTGGTCTCCCTTGGAGAAAAGGCTGTCCCTATAGTGTGCTCACTTATCTAGGAGCAGAATGGGAGCTCTTCAGTAGTGCTGTGGTCTATCTGTTTCTGTGTGCAGTAGGACACTGGATGCTACCTTATTCTAAGATCCATTGAGATAATTGTGAACTGGGCCAGATGGTGGTAGTGGCTAAGGGTCTGTGTTTTATACCATCTCTGCCTCTGTTTATGCTGTCCAGATCAATGCCATAGGCTTGTTTTGTGATAGCATGGAACACTCTATTCTGGGGGTTGGTGGGTTTGGTGGGAAGGTGAGAAGCTGATCTGCTGGCAAGGAGTCGGTAGGGTCTTCATGCAGGTTCTGAACTCCAAGGTTTCTTTCTCTGCACTGTCTGAGTTCGCACTGGCATCTTGGGAGTCTTCTGCACTGGCACTCTGTGGATAGACCTCTGTATTTCTGGGGTTTTACCACACAGCTGTGGGACCCAATGACTTTGGTGGAATTGCGCAGGGCTGCTTCACTGATGATGTGAGTGGGAATGGTCTTTGTACAGGTTCTAAGCTACATGATTGCTCTGATTGAAATCTTCAGGTCTGACACAGGCACCTTGGAAATCTGCTGCAGGCACCTTGGAAATCTGCTGCACTGGCATTCTGCAGATTACCCACTGTTGCTCTGGGGTCCCTGGTCACTCTAGACTGGACCATGCTAAAGCATGACATGTAGTTGTGCCATCAGCAGGGAATGGGGGAAGGGTCTTGGTGCACGTTCTCTGGACCAATAATTCTGTCTCTGCACTCTCTAGTTGAGCACTGGCACCATAGGAGTCCTCCGCACTGGTGTTCTGTGGTCAGAATCCTGTTTATCGGGGTTCCCTCCATGGCTGTCATGCCAATTGACTTAGTGGGATGGTTGGGAGCAGCTCTGCTAGTGAGGGGTGTGTGAAGGGTCTTGGTTCCAGTTCCAAACTACAAGGATTCTCTGTTTATAATCACCGGGGTCACCACTTTGGGAGTCTGCTGCACTGGCATTCTGCAGTTTATCCACAGTTGCTTTGGAGACTCTGGCATCTCCAGACTGGGCCAGGCCACAGTTTATCAAGGGTGAAGGAAGGTCTTCATGCTTTTCTGTTCTGAAATATTATCCTTTTGATTTTTACACCTCCTGTTTTTCTCTGGGTATTTATTTTGCTATGTAAACAGTTGGAACTTGAACTCTATTTGGTTGGAGAGAGCTGTGGTGATTCACAACTGTTCTGTTGCCATCTGGGTCCTCCTTCCATAAAAATATTTTGATGTCACATTAGTTGGTGATACAAAATTCGTGATGAGGACACAGTGGATTTGTGAAGTTGTAATGGTTTTATGATGTCACAGAGATACGCCAAAACTCAATTATCATTAAATCAAAACGATTATATGAGTTCACAAAGGGAGTATGACTTGAAACACAAAATGTGATGATGTCCTAACAATTTTGTGATGTCCCAATGTGACACAATGGTCATCATGTCAGGAAATGTGATGGCACTGTGGTCATGATGTCACTGCTGATTTCTGATATCACATGCCATACCTGAAATATTATGAGCTTAAAAAGAGGCTATGAGCTCACAAAAGGCCTAAGATATCATGATTATAGCATGGCACAAATTTATGACAACAGGACCGGTTTATGATGTTACACTGTGGTAGTGATATCACCATGGCTATGTGAAGTCACAAATGGATTGTGATGTCACAATGGTTATGAGGACACAATGGGTTTCTGATATCAATACATATGCCACATTTGAAATAGAATGAAATCATACAATAGACATTGTCAATGAATCTATGATATCACAATGACTATGTGATGTCATAATGCTATAATTCCATTGCTGTTTTATGATGTCACAATGAGCTGATTGTGTCATCATAACAATATGATGTCACAGTTTACATGATGTCACAAAGTACTTGTGAGGTTACAGTGGCATGTGTGGGCTCAATTGTCATTATTTCACAATGAGGATAAGAATAGGGATTGTGATGTCACAAAGCCACAAAGGACATATGTTTTTTAAAAGATGCTGAAGTCATATATTTGAGTTAACATGTGATCATGATGTCACAACAGCAATCTGATGTCAGTTTGTGATCTTACACTGGTTTTGAGGTTACAAAGCTTTTGGGATATCACTATGAGTTATTATATCACAGTGACATCTTCAATTTCAAATGCTACTATTTTACAATGAGGATATGAGTTCACAGAGGGAGCATGAAGTCCCAAAGGCGTAAAATGTTATGAAGTCATACTATGTTTGTGAAAATATGAGACAATGATATCATAATGGCAATGTTAAATAACAATATCATGTGATAATAATGTTTTAATGTCACAACTATTTCATGATGCCATAATGGTGAAGAGGTCATAATAGGTTTGTGATGTAACAATAAATTGGTGGTGTCACTATGGAATGCTGAAACATAAAAATCATTAACTCAAAATTAGTATATGAGTTCACAGAAACTATGATGTCTACACAGATGTGTTGTAACAAATTTAATGAAGTCCTGTTTTGTGATGTTACAAACCTGTGATACAATATCATAATATGACACAATGGTCATGAAATCTGGCAATGGGATGTCATAGAGGTCATAATATCACAGTTCATTTATGTATCATATGTAATATGTGAGATATTAAGAGGTCCAGAACAGATTATGAGCTCACAAAAGACCTAAGATATCACAATGGCAGCATGCCACTAAAGTTATGAGGACAAGAGAGTGTAGTCATGTCACAGTGGGTTTGTGATATCACAATGGCAATGTGATATCACAAGGGGGTTATGATGTTACAATGGTTGTGTGATCAGAATAGGTTTCTGATATCAACCCATATACCCTATGGGAAATGGAATGAAAATACATAATATGCATTCATAATGTTTCTTTGACTTCATAATGACTCTGTGATGTTATAATGTTTTGATATTATTGTATTTTGAGGTGTTACAATGAGCTGATGCTGTCATAATGACAATAACATGCCATCATAAGTGTTTATGATGTTACAGAAATGTCTGATCTCAATTGCCATTAGTTCACAATGTACAGTTGGGTACACAAAGGGATTGTGATGTCATAAAGACCATGAACTCTTTTTAAAGGTGCTTAGAGGTCCTAATAAGTTTTGGATATCCCCATGTAATCATGAAGTCATAAAGGCAATGTGATATCAAATGGGTTTGTGATGTCACAATGGTAATAAGATCACAAAGGGTTAGTGATGTCACAACTATTTTGTAATATAACAACTATAACAACTACATGTTCACTTTCAATTGTACTAATTCACAATGAGGTTGTGAGTTCTCAGAAGAAGCTCTAGTACTCAAAGTATGTGAACATTCTAAATTATTGTGGGGTCATAATAAGTTTGTGAAAACAATGGAATTGAGATATCACAATGTCATTATGATTTCAAAATATCACATCATACTAAGGTACTTATGTTGCAATTACGTGGTGATAACATATTGATGATAAGGTCAAAATAAATTTCTGATGTCACATGCACGGGCTTGTCAGAATGGCATTACTGATATCAAAGGTCATTCACTCACAATAAGTATATGAATTCACACAGAGACTGAGCTATTTCCTTGGACATGTGTTGTCACAAATGCAAAAATTTCTAACAATGTGCTCATGTCACAAAGTGACACAGGTTCATGATGACAGACAATGGTCATGTTATCACAGTGTATTTCTGATATCGCACGTTATATCTGATATATTATAAAGTAAAAAAAAACAAATTATGAACTCACAAATAGACTTAGATATAACTATGGCAGCACATGAGAACAGGACAGATTTGTGATGTCACAGTGAGTTAGTGATATTGCAATGTCCATGTAATTTCACAGAGTGATTGTAAGGTCGCAATAATTATGATGTCACATGGGTTTCTGATGTCAACCCACATGCCAAATTTGATATAAAACGAAACCAATGCATAGGCATTTATAATGTGTGTATGATATCACAATGAGAATGTGAAAACGTAATGCTTTCATGTCATTGTACTTTGCTGGTGTCTCATGAATGGATGGTCTCACAAAGACAATTTGATGTCACAAGTGATGATGTCACAAAGTGTTTGTGATATTACAATGGCATGTCTGGTCTCAATTGTCTTAGGTCACAATGAAGACAATGGTACACAAAGAGACTGTGATGTCACCAAGGCCATGTGTATTTTCAAAGGTGCTAAAAGGTCTTAATAGGTTTGGGAAGTGACAATGTGATAGTGTTTTAACAGCAATGTTATGGCACAGAATCACATCATAATCTTGTTTTGATGCCACAATGGTGTTAGTGATGCCATAATGGAGATGAGGTCACAATAGTTTTGTGATGTCAAAATGGGTTTTAATGTAACAATGGCATTCTGCATCTCAATTTTCATTTACTCACAATGACTATATGAATTCACAAAAGGACTGTGATATCTCCAAAGGCATGTGGTTGTCACAAATGTGTTGACGTCCTAATACGTTTATGAAGTCAAAATGTGCCACAAAGGTCATGACATCTGGCAGTTTGAGGAATCAGTTGCCATGATGTCATTGCATTTCTATGTCATATCATACCTGAAGTATTATGAGGTCCAAAACTGATTATGAGGTCACAAAGTGCCGAAGATGTCATAATGGCTGCATGTCACAAAAGTTGTGATGACAGGTTTGTGATGTCTCAGTTTAGTGATATCAACATGGCAATGTGATGTCACAAAGGGATTGTGACTTCACAATAGTAATGAGATCAAAATGGGCTTCTGGCATCAACCCAAATGACACAATGGCATTTGACATCAATTCCCATGACATATTTGATAGAATGAAATCACAGAATAGGCATGCACAATGTGTCTGTGTAGTCACAATGTCAATGAGATGTCACAATCCTATGATGCAAATGTAGTTTTGTTATGTCACTTATGAGTGGATGGTGTCATAATGACAATGTGGTATCATACTGTTGATGATGTCAAAAAGTATTTATGATGTTATAAGACATGTCTGATCTTAATTGTCATGAGGTCACAATGAGGGTTGGGTAATCAGAGAGATTATAATGTCAGAAAGTCAATTTGTTTTTTGAAAGAAGCTGAAAGTTCATAAGAGTTTGGTGATGTCTCAATGTGATCATGATATCACAATGGCAATGTGATATCACAGTGGGTTTGTGATAACACAGTGGTAATGATGTCCCTTGGGGTTTGTGAAATCACAACAAGTTTGTAATATCACAATCACTTGTACAATTGCAGTGCCTCTAGTTCAAAATGAGGATAGGAGTTCAGAGAAGGAGTGTAAATCCCAAAGGCCATGACTTTTCTAAAATGTTGTAACGTATAATAGGTGTGTGAAAAACCAATGGGACAGTGATATTACAATTTCAATATGATGTCATGATATCTCCTCATGATAATATTTTGAATACATAGTTGGCTATGCCATACCGGTGATAAGGACATTATAGATCTGTGATATAACAATGGGCTGATGATGTCATAATGGAATTCCAGATCTCAATTCTCAATGACTCACAATGAGTATATGAGCTCAAAAGAGACTGTGATGTCTCCAAATGCAAGTGTTGTCACAAATATGATGCAATCCTAACAGGTTTTGATGTCACAATGTGACACAATAGTCATGAAGTCTAGCAGTGTGATGTCACAGGGATCTTGAAGTCAATGTATATTTCAGATATCATATGTCATACCTGAAATAGTTGAGGTCAAAAACATAATCATCTCACAAGGTGCATATCACAATGGCAGCATGTCTCACAATTTGTGAGGAGAGGACAGGTTGATGATGTCACAGTGGGTTAGTGATATCAAAATGTCAATGGGATGTCACAAAGGGATTGTTATGTCACAATGGTTATGCAGTCACCCAGGGTTTTGGCTAGAGACCTACAAGCCACATTTCAAATGGAATGAAATCATAGAATAGTCATTTATAATGGGTCCATATCCCAAAGACAAGGCAATGGCAATGCCATGATGACATTGAATTTTGGATATGTCACAATGAACTTATGGTGTTATATGTGAAAATGAGATGACACAGTGGAGATGATGTCACAAAGTGTTGATGATTTTTTTCCATTTACTTTTTATTGTGAAAATACCATACAGATGGGTTACAATTACACGAGCAAGGTAATGAATATATTCCTTATGCAGTATTGTTGCCTCCTCCTTTGTTTTCCCTTACCATCCCTTCCCATCTCCCAACCCCTAAGCCCCACCCTCACCCCTCACCCCTCACCCCCAGCCAAAATTGTAAAGTTCATTTTATGACATAACTACTTATACATCTCTTTGTGGAAATGGGTCCATCTGTATCCCTATTTAAACGGTTTGTTTTTGCCCTTCCCCTCCACAAATTATACCAACATCAAATACAATGAAAGCAGGTGTTATACCATGGGGAAGGGACATACAAAGCAACAAAAAAATCATCTTATAAATATGTTAGAAACTATTTGATGTTATAATTTGTGGAGGGGAAGGGGAAAAAAAAGTGGTTTCACCAGAGATACAGGTGTACCCTTGCAACAATGAGATGTAAAATTCGTTATGTCGAAAATCAAAATTTACAACTATGTGTCAGGAGGTAGGGGTTGGGAGGTGGGAGTGGAGAGGCGAGATGGGAAGGTATAGGAAGGGAAAACAAGGGAGGAAACAACATGCTTGACAAAGAAATGTGCTCATTACCTACCTCAGGCAATTGAAGTTTTTGTTTTGTTTTGTTTTGTTTTTTTGGGTCCGGTCGAGGGGGGTGAACTCTGGGCCTGAGTGCCGTCCCTCAGCTCTTCATCTCAAGGCTAGTGCTCTACCACTGGAGCCACAGCGCCACTTCCTGCTATTTTTCTTTTTGCTTAGTGGTGCTGAGGAATGGAACCCAGGGCCTCATGCATGCAAGGCAAGCGCTCTACCACTGAGCCAACTTCCCAGCCCTGTAATTGAAGTTTTAAAAAAAAGACCTGGGAGGAGAGGAAGATGAGGAACAGCCAGAGGAGAAGTACAGCAACTTGACACAGGGTCAGAGCAGGTTAGGTCTGTAGAGATTACAGAGAACTGAAGCAATTAAGGAAGTTGTGGAAAGGAAAAAGGGAAAGACCTGGGAAGGACAAATCTGTAGAGAAGGAGGGAGGAAGGTTAAAGAAAAAAGTTTGTAGCTTTAGATAACATAATTTGGGGGGTCAGTTGTGCAGAACAATTAACAAAGGGAGAGCCTGTCCATTGGAGGTCTGAGGTTTGGTGGTCCAGGCTTGTCTTGGCTTTGGGTATCCAGCCCAGGACAAGGTAGTTTCAAGCCCCTTTCTAGTGTAGATAATTTTGTTCATCTTAAATGTGCCTTGATGGATTGTCCCATGCTTTAGAGGTAATGATTTTTGGATCCCCCTGCAAGATGATCTATCTGAATGTCATTGGGACTTGGCAACGGGAAAACTTCCTTACAGGTGAGTGTCTTAACTCTCAGGGTTCACAGCCTCCTTCATATCCTTGTTTTCTGAGGACAAGTGTGGACATGAATCATGTAGGATTCTTGGGGTGTGTCCAGGGCAAGCTTACCAGTTGTTTTGGGGAATCCTCCTGGAGGTCATCTGGGGTTTCCTTGGTTCGCCATCTTGGACCTCCTTGGCAGGTCATATGGTACTTCCTTGAGAAGCCACCTGCTCTGAGGGTGACCTAGATTTTTTAAGGCCTCCAGGACGGACTTGACAGGTCATCTAAGAACACCTCTGGATGTCATTTGGGACATTTTCTGGAGTTCATATGGGGCCTCCTCATGTGGCCTTTTCCAAAGATCGTCTGGGGCTTCCTCCATAGGTCATCGGGGACCTCTTCAAGGGGTCATCTTAGGTCTCCTCAAAAGGCCATTGGGGACCTCCTTCAGAGGTCATCTTGGGCCTCCTCAGTAGGTCATCTGAAAACTCCTCCAAAGGTCATCTGCAATCTCAAATGACCAACCTTGAGAGATTTGGGAGATGTGGGTTAAGTGTCTGTGGCAATTCATCCCTGTATGTTTACTATCTATGTGTGTTTTCTATGTCCTATCAACACCTCTGTTTACTCTTTATACTAGGATGGGAGAAAAATATCCTCAAGTTCTAGTAACTAAAAACTCTTCTTTGTGGTACAGGATCCCCCAGATGAAGACTCACTGCTGTATTATCTTACCTATTCTATGCCATCAGCACCTCTGAAGTTAAGTCCTCCTCACAGCAGAAATCCTCTCTTGTATCAGCCTTAGGTGCTACATGGTGGTACAGTCCCCTTATTAACCTTGAGAGAGGCACATGGGGGAGATGGTGGGTAGGCCCCCTTTCTAATGTGTGTTCCCTTAATAAGTTGTGACCTATATAACTAGAAACAGCAAAATCTGTCCTTTTCTGAAAAAACCAAGGGACTCATCTCTTCAGTAGAGATAGTATTTTTCACACATCAGCCCATCTGTAATGATTGTCAGCAAATATTTTTTTGTTTTATTTTTGTTGGTGATGGGGCATGTACTCTGGATTTGGGCACTATCTCTACACTCATCACCTCATAGCTAGTGCTCTACTGCTTGAGCTACAATGCTACTTCTGGTTTTCTAGTGGTTTATTGGAGATGAGTCTCAGGGAAATTCCTGCCGGCACTGGCTTTGAACTGTGATCCTCAGATCTCAGCCTCCTGAGTAGCTAGGTTTACAGTGTGAGCCATCATCTCCCGGCCATTGTCAGTAACTTTTACAGCTGTTTTTCAAGAGGAAAGGGAACAAATCTGGCACAATGCCTTTAAGGTGGTCCTTAAACCATCTGGTTGCTCCAATGATTACCCAGTACTTTGCCAGTCTTGCCCAAGCTGGGATGACAAAACAATTGAGATAAAAGGCATGTACCAATTAACACCACACTTTGTTAGCAAGGATAGAGTGATCTAGTCCTAGAGGTTCCCTCTTGCCATTTGCAAATGAATTCTACTCTCATTACCGAGAGTTTCTTGATCCATGTCCTGCTGCTGCTTCCAAAATTCAAACACCCGCTGGGTAACCACTACCAACTCAACAGCTTTCCCTGCAAATCTTTTGTTTTGAAATGTTCTTCTAATTCTGGGGCTAACTGGGTAACAAAGGCCATAATTAAGACTCCTCCAATTTCCTGGGCCTCAGGATCTACAGACATATTCCTCCCACAGTCCTCTACCAGCTGTTCCAGAAAAGCATTAGGGAACTCACTTGGGAGCTGTACAGTCTCACTCAACTTAGATTAATGAATTGGCTTCTTAGTCACTGCCTATATCCTGATAACAGTATCTGGTACTAATTGGTAAGTACTTCCTTACCTTAATTGCTGTTATAGTCCCAGCTTCGGTTAGTCAAGGGAAAGATTTATGCCAAGTGGACTAGGTCATCAGTGGGGGAATCATCAGATCCAAGGACTGCCTTCAAGGCAAAGTGCCAGATTATTTCCCTTTCCCTTTTACAGGTAAAAAGCACCTGTAAAATTTGCTGACAATCATCCCAGGTGGGCTGGCATATGAAAAATACTATCTCTAATAAGAAGATGATCATTGGGATTTTTTAGTAAAGGACACATTTTGTTGTTTCCAGTTATACAGCTCACTATTTGTAAAGGGAACATTCTTAGAAAAGGGGCCTGGCCACCATCTCCACCATGAACCCCTCTCAAGGATAATAAGGGGAATGTAACACATTGTAGCACCTCAGGATGGTTCAAGGAACCACTCTTGGTTTGAGAGGTTCTTAACATTGGAGGTGCTGATGGATTGATCAGAACTAGAGGGAGAATACACCTGTTGGTCTTACTCTGGGACATCCTGTAATACAGGGGGAGAAGATTTTTCAGTAAGAGAAATGTAGGATATTGTTCTCCAATCCTGGAAAAAAGGAATAAACAAGGGTGTATATATAGGACAAAGAACTATCAGCGAACACACAGAAAAAAAGCCACAAAATCCGTGTGTCCCAAATATCTCAAAGATGACCTCTGGAGTTCCCAGATAACCTCTGGAGGAAGAATGAGATGGCCTCGCAATGAGGCCTCTGGTGACCTCTCAATGAGGTCCCAGATGGCTTTTCAAAGAAGCCCCAAAGGACCACATGAAGAGTCCCAGATGGCCTCTCGAGGAAGGCCCAGAATACCTCTGGAGGTGGTCCCAGATGGCAATTCAAGGACAGCCCAAAGACCTCAGGAGTATGTCCCAGATAGCTTCTCAAGAAACACCAGATAACCTCCGGAGTAGTTATCAGATGGCTGATGGAGGAACGCCAGATGACCTCTGTAGGAGGACCCAGATGACCCAGAGATCCCTGGCGACCTCTTAAGCGATGACCTCCAGTGTAGGTCTCACACAGCTTCCAAAGAAGGTCCCAAATAACCTCTGAAGAAGGTCCCAGGTGACCTCTTATGGAGAATCAGGTGGCCTCGAATGGAAGACCCAGATGACTTTCACAGTAGGTCTCAAATGTCTTCTATAAGAGGCCGAAGATGACCTCCAGACAAGGTCCCAGATGGCCTCCTGAGGAGTCCACAGATGAGCCCTGAAAGAGGCCCCAGATGACCTCCAGAGTAAATCGAAAAGACTTGAGGAAGTCTCAAATGGTTTCTTTTGGAAGCTCCACATGACCTCCAGAGCTCCAAGATGGCTTCTCAAAACATCCCCACATGATCTCAGAAAGAGATCCCACATGGCTTCCAAAGAAGGTCCCAAATACAAGCTGTCAAGCTCATCTAGGCTCACGCAATGAAGTTCCTCTATTACTCTTTTCCAAATGAGTCCTCAGGAAACAATCACTTGAGGGAGACTCTCAACCCTGAGGGCTGAAACACTCACCTATGAGGGGGTTTTCCAGGGCTCCAAGTCCCAATGCTATGCAGATGGATTACTTCACTGGGACATCCAAAAATTATGACCTGTAAAGCTTAAGACAATCTATTATGGCATATTTAAAATAAAAATATTTACACTAGAATGAGGCCTGTGACTACCTTGTCTTGGGCTGGATACCCAGAGCCAAGTGCTGCCTGGACCAGTATGGTATCACCAACTAATTGTGACATCAAAACATTGTTATGACATGATATTGTGACATCACATAGCCATTGTGATATCACTGTCTCATTGTGTTTTCACAAACCTATTATGACCTTATAACATTTTTAAAAATTCATGGGCTTAGGAAGTTCAATCTCCTTGGCGAACTTGTAACCTCATTCTGAAGTGGTGACAACTGGAATTGGACATGTTATTGTGATATTACAAACTCTGTGACATATCAAACACATCATGGCACCATCACCACTGTAACATACCAATCCATTTGTAACATTACATTGCCATTCTGACATGACCACATTGTGACATCCCAATTCTTCTGTGACACCTTAGCAACTTTGAAAATACACATGGCCTTTGTAACATAACCGTACCTTATTGTGAATGAAGGAAAATTTGGATTAGATATGCCATTTTATCATAAACCCTTTGTGATATCCTCTCCTCTGTGACATCTCATTATCCTTATGAAATCATCAGTGCATGTGACATCACAAAAGGACAATGACATCATAGCATTATGACATCACATTGGCTTTGTGCTATCAGAGACACATTGTGAATACCTATTCTATTTAAAATGTGGCATTCCAGTTGATACCAGAAACCCATTATGACCTCATAACTATTGTGACACCAAAATCCCTTGTGACATAACATTGTTATTGTGATATCATAATTGTTATATAATAATCCTGTCCTGTCTTCTTAGCTTTTGTGGTATGTTGCCATTGTGATATCTTAGGTGTTTTGTGAGCTCATAATCTGTTTGTGAACAAATAATATTTCAGGTATGACATGTGATGTCAGAAATCCGCTGTGACATCATGACTATTATGACACCACACTGCCATCTGTCATGATCATTATACATTGCTACATCACAAACTTGTTAGGACATCATAATATTTGGGACAATTTATCCTTTTGGAAATGTCACAGTCTCTTTATGAACTCATATACTGATTGTGAATTAAAGACAATAGAGGTCTAGATTGCTATTTTACATCATGAACCCATTGTCACATCACAAATATATTGTGATGTAATTAATACTAAGACCTCACAATATAACTAAAACATAAAACATTATGATATGATTCTGTAACATCACTTTGCTATTGTGATATTACAGTCCCTCCCTGTTTTCAAAAACAATATGACTTCATAACTTTTTAGAAAATTCATGGTGTTTGCGACTTCAAGCTCCTTCTTTGAACTTGTACTCTCATTATGAACTATTAGAAATTGAAATGGGACATGTTATGATATTACAAACATTTTGTGACAGCACAAACTCATTGTGACCCCATCACCACTGTGCCATCACATTCCCATTGTGACTACATGATTATATTGTGATCTCCCAATCCTATTATGACCTTTTCAGTACTTTAAAAAAAATGGCCTTTCTGACATCACATTCCCTTTTTGTACCTGTATCCTCATTAAATACTGGCAATTCAGATCAGACATGCCATTCATTGTAACATCACAGACTTTTTTGCTATCAACACTGTGACATCACATTATTGCTATGACAAAATCAGCTCAGTATCACACCACAAAAAATGACATTACATTATTATGACATTACATAATTCACGTGACAGCATAGACATTGGAAATACCTATTCTGTGATTTCATTTTTTTTTTTAATATGGCCTGTGTGCAGATACCAGAAATCAATTGTGAACTCATGAATTTTATGCTATCATAGTCCCTATTGATACCAATATCCACATTGTGAACAATTGACCATTGATATCACAGATGATATTGCAACATCACCAACCTTTTGTGACATCATCCCGCAGTGTGACATCACATTGGAAATGTGACCCCATCAGCTCTTTGTGACATCACAAAATAGCAATGATATCATAGCATTATGATGTCACATTGAGATTGTGATGTCATATGCTCATTATGAATGGATATTCTATGATTTCATGCTATTTCAAATGTGGCATGTGGTTAATATCAGATCCCGTTTGAAACCTCATAAATATTTTGACATCATAATTCCTTTGGAATATCACAATGCTATTGTAATGTCACTAACTCACGCTGACATCATAAGCCTTTCCTGTCCTCATAACTTTTGGACATACTGTAATTAACATATGATAGTCCCTTTGTGAATTCATAACCTGTTCCAACATGTCAGGTATGATATCAGAAATCCACTGTGACATCATGATAATGACAATGGTACAGTGATATAACAATGCCAAAGTATCACAAAATTATATCCTATTAATGTTTGTTGTCAAAAATTAATTGGTAATGCCATAATGTTGAGGAGATCACAAAAGTTTGTGTGGCCACAAAGGGCTCGTGATGTCACAAAGGCATGTAGTATTGTCGTATCTCAATTTTCATTACCAAAGAGTATTTCATTTCAGAGTAGAACTATGATGACTCCCAAGTCATGTGTTGGCATAAATGTGATGAAATATGAGTAGGTTTTGATATCACATTGTGACACATTGATCATGATATCTGGCAGTGTGATGTCATATATTTATGATATCACAGAGGATTTCTGATATCACATATCAGAAATATTATTAGTTCAAAAACATG
>NW_024872265.1:0-23457 GCF_019054845.1 Dipodomys spectabilis | reverse complement strand
ATTACCTTGCTACTGTAACTGTAACCTCTCTGTACAATATTTTTAAAATAAAAAGTTACAAAAGAACAGGAACAATGTAGTTCTCAGAAAATAAATTTGGAGGTAAGGGAAGGATGTGTGAATAGCTGTACAAAATTCTACTCTGCCTTTTTTTAATGTTCAGTATGGAACTGAGTAAACTAACTGCTTCCATTAAAAAAATAAGTTACTGTCTTGGAACTGGGGCCAGTATTTCCATCATTGCTAGGATTTGAGCTCACCATCCAGGTAACTCTTTTGCAACATGGGTGAAGGTGAAGCTCAATGTTCTTGAGGAAAAGAAATTCAGGCTACAGTTCCCAGGGCCTGAATGAAGGCCCTGCAGTAGAAAAAGTGTTTCATTACCTGTGTAATATATTATATATATATACATATATATGTTAATTTCATACTATGATTTTATTATTGATTTTGAATTTCATTTTTATTTGATTCATTCATTTATTGATTATTGTATTTATTATACACAATATATATTACATTTTGCACATCTATTATAAAATTATATAAAATAATGCAGGACATTGACTCATTTTTCATTAATATTTTATTAAGTGTTGAAACATAATACATAATTAATGGAAACATTTGTCACAGTATTCACATGTTTAGAGTCTCTCCCAAGTATGAGTTTGCCTTATCTTTGGATATCTTCCTATTGAGATTTCTTTTTTTTTCTTAGTTTTTAAATTAATTTTTATTTTTTTATTGTGAAAATACTGTAGAGAGGGGTTACAATTACATGGGCAAGATAGTGAGTACATTTCTTATCAAGCATTGTAGCCTCCTCCTTTGTTTACACTTCCCATCCCTTCCCACCCTCTCTCCACCCCCACTTGTAAAGTTCATTTTCGACATGACAACTTGTACTTCTCGTTGTTGCAACCGGTCCACCTGTATCCTTATTTAAACGACTTGTTTTTCCCCTTCCCCTCCACTAATTATACCGACATCAAATATAGTGAAAGCAGGGGTAATACTGTCAGGGAGGGACATACAAAGCAACAAAGAAATAATCTTATAATTGCTTTAGGAACAAATACATAAAAGAAAAAAAACATTTAAAATACATATCTTAGGGTTCATTTTCCTAACATCACATTATCTGACCTTTTCTGCTTGACTCAGACTTATACTAGTTATTGCAAGTAAGGGAAATCATGGGAACTATATTTCTTTGGGCTTGGCTTACTTCACTTAATATAATTTTTCCAAGCCTTTCCATTTCCTAACAAATGGGGCAATGTCATTCTTTCTGATGGAGGCATAGAATTCCATTGTGTATATATACCACATTTTCTTGATCCATTCATCTACTGAGGGGCATCTGGGTTGGTTCCAGATCTTAGCTATGGTAAATAATGCTGCAATAAACATAGTTGTGCTGGTAGCTTTAGTGTACTCTTGTTTGTAAACATTTGGGTAAATGCCCAAAACTGGGACTACTGGGTCATAGGGGAGTTCTATGTAGAGTCTTTTGAGAAACTTCCATACTGCTTTCCAAAGTGGTTGAACAACTTTACACGACCACCAACAATGAAGTAAGGTTCCCTTCTGTCCACATCCCATCCAGCATCAGTTGTTATTAGAGTTCTTGATTTTTGCCATTCTAACTGGGGTGAGGTGGTATCTCAATGTTGTTTTGATTTTCATTTCGTTTATGGCTTTTATGGCAAGGGAGGTTGAGCACTTCTTCATGTGTCTATTGGCCATCCTTCTTTCTTCTTCAGAGAAGTTTGTCTTCAAGACTTTAGCCTACTTATTTATTGGGCACTAGTTTCTTTGAGAATTTGTTGTTGGGGATTTAATTTTTTGATTTCCAAATATATTTTAGATATGAGACCCTTGTCCATTGTATGGCTAGTGAAGATCTTCTTCCAATCTGTGGGCTTTCTATTGATCTTGCTAGCTATGTCCTTTGGCATGCAGAAGCTCTGCAACTTCATGTAATCCCATTTGTCCAATCATTCTTTGATTTGTTATGTTTCCGGGTCTCTATTAAGAAAATTTCGGCCTGTGCCAAGGAGACCTAGGGTTTCTGTTATTCCATCCTGTAATGTTTTCAGAGTGTCTGCTTTGACTCCGAGGTCCTTGATCCATTTGGAGTTGATTCTGCTGCAGGGTGATATACAAGGATCTAGCTTTACTTTTCTACAAGTAGTTAACCATTTTGCCAGCACAATTTACTGAAGAGGCTGTCTTTCTTCCATTCTATTTTTTAGCTCCCCTATCAAAAATTAGATGGCTAAAGGTCTGTAGGTTCATTTCTGGGTTTTCAATTCTATTCCAATGGTCCTGAGGTCTGTTCTTGTGACAATACCAAGCAGATTTAATTACTATGGCTTTATAGTAGAGTTTGAAATTTGGTATTGATATTCCTCCAGCAGTGTTCTTTCCGTTGAGGAGCGTTTTTGCTATTTGAGGTCTTTTATTGTTCCATATGAATTTTTGGATTGCCTCTTCTATTTCCTTGAAGAATGAGGTTGGAATTTTGATAGGTATCGCATTGAAGTTGTGGATAGCCTTGGGAAGTATTGCCATTTTCACGATGTTAATCTTTCCAATCCAGAAGCATGGGAGTTTTTCCCATTTTGTAAGTTCTGTGTTGATTTCTTTTTTCAAGT
The DNA here is from genome assembly GCF_019054845.1 of Dipodomys spectabilis. Taxonomy (NCBI): domain Eukaryota; kingdom Metazoa; phylum Chordata; class Mammalia; order Rodentia; family Heteromyidae; genus Dipodomys; species Dipodomys spectabilis. The sequence goes on along the minus strand of NW_024872265.1, from coordinate 20,794 downwards.
TTTTAAAGTTTTCATAATAGAGGTCCTTCACTTCTTTGGTTAAGCTAATTCCTAGTTATTTTATTTTTTGTGGGGCTATTACAAATGGAGTTGCTCTCCTAATTTCAGCCATACTTTTCTCATTGTTGGCATACAGAAAAGCCATTGATTTTTGGGGGTTAATTTTATAACCTGCTACTTTGCCAAAGTTTTGAATCAGATTGAGTAATTTGGGAGTGGAATCTATGGGATTCTTTAAATACAAGATCATGTCATCTGCAAAGAGGGAACTTTTATTGCTTCTTTCCCTATTTGGATCCCCTTGACGTCTGCACCTTGTCTTATTGCTGTAGCTAGGCATTCTAATTCTAGGTTGAAGAGAAGTGGAGAGAGTGGACATCCTTGTCTTGTTCCTGAGTTAAGAGGAAATGGCTTTAGGTTTTCACCATTAAGTATAATGCTGGGTGTAGGTTTGTCATATACAGCCTTTATTGTATTGAGGAATGTTCCATGGATTCCTAATTTTTCCAAAATCTTCATCATAAAGGGGTGTTGGATCTTGTTAAATGCTTTTTCTGCATCTATTGAGATAACCATGTGGTTCTCTTTTTTTTTTTTTGGGGTCCGTTCGTGGGGCCTGAACTCTGGGCCTGGGCGCTGTCCCTCAGCTCTTCAGCTCAAGGCTAGTCCTCTATCACTTGAACCACAGCACCACTTCCGGCTTTTTTCTTTTTGCTTATGTGGTGCTGGGAATCGAACCCAGGGCCTCAGGCATGCAAGGCAAGCGCTCTACCACTGAGCCACCTTCTCAGCCCCAACCATGTGTTTCTTATCCTTGCTCCTGTTGATGTGATGAATAATATTGATTGATTTGCGCATATTGAACCAACTTTGCATCGCTGAAATGAATCCTGTTTGATCGTGGTGTATGATTTTTTGGATGAATTGTTGAAGTCGATTGGCCAAAATTTTGTTGAGAAATTTTGCATCCATGTTCATCAAAGAAATGGGTCTATAGTTCTCTGTCTTTGATGAGTCCCTGCCTGGTTTTGGGATGAGGGTTATGATGGCTTCATAGAATGTGTTCGGTAGGGAACTTTCTCTTTCAATTTCATTGAAGAGTTGGAGGAGTATTGTTGCGAGCTCTGCTTTGAAGGCCTTGTAGAATTCTGCTGTAAAACCATCTGGTCCTGGACTTTTCTTAGCTGGTAGGTCTCTTATAGCTGTTTCAATGCTTCATATGGGCCTGTTAAGCTGGTTTAACTCATCTTGGTTTAGTTTTGGCATGTCAATATTTGCTAGGAAAAGGTCCATTTCTGCCAAGTTCTCAAACTTATTAGCATAAAGTTTTGAGAAGTATTCCCTTAAAATGTTCTGAATATTGGTTGTTTCCGTGGTAATGTTTCCATTCTCATCTCTGAGTTTATTTATTTGGGTATGTTCTCTTCTTTGTCTGATAAGTTTTGTTAAGGGTTTATCAATTTTGTTAAATTTTTCGAAGAACCAACTCTTTGTTTTGTTGATTCTTTCTATAGTTTTTTTGGATTCTAATTTATTTAATTCTGATTTAATTTTAATTATTTCTTTCCATCTACTGGATTGGGGTTCATCTTGCTTCTCTTTTTCAAGGAGGTGTAGATGTGTCATTAAATTGTTGGTTTCAGATCTCTCCAATTTGTTGATATAGGAACTGAGAGCTATAAACTTTCTTATGAGTACTGCCTTTCCTGTGTCCCAGAGGAGCTGGTAATTTGTGTGCTCATTTTTGTTGAATAGCATGAACATTTGAATTTCCTTTCTAATCTCTTCCTTGACCCACTCATGATTCAGCAGTGTGTTGTTCAGCCTCCATGTGTTACTTGACTTTCTTTGGTGGCTTTTGGTGTTGAGTTCTAATTTTATTCCCTTGTGGTCTGAGAGAATGCAATGTATTAATTCAATGTTTCTGAATTTGGAAAAGTTTGGTTTGTGGCCTAAAATGTGGTCTATTTTAGAAAATGTTCCATGTGCTGCTGAGGAAAACCTGTATTCTCATGCTGCTGGGTGAAATATTCGGTAGATGTCTGTTAAATCTAGTTGATCTATGCAGTTGTTTAGAACTGCGATTTCTCTGTTGAGTTTTTGCCGAGTTGATCTATCTAGTGGGGAGAGTTGTGTGTTAAAATCCCCAACAATTATTGTCTTTGGATCTATGTGGGATTTGAAGGAAAGTATTGTTTCTTGGATAAATTTGGGTGCTCCGTTGTTTGGTGAATAGATATTTCGAATTGTAATATCCTCCTGAAGGAGAGATCCCTTATTTAGTATGTATCGACCTTCTTTATCTCTTCTCACGAATTTTAATTTGAAGTCTATTTTATCTGATATTAGGATTGCAACTCCTGCCTGTTTATGGGGGCCGTTTGCTTCTAACATTGAAAATGTGTTTTTACTGGCAAGATGTGACTCCTGAAGGCAGCAGATAGAAGGATCTTGTTTTTTAATCCAACTAGACAGTCTATGTAGCTTAAGTGGAGACTTAAGTCCGTTAATGTTAAGAGATAGGACTGAGAGGTATTTGGTAGTTCATGACATGTTATCCACCTTCTTTGGGGCTGCGAAAAGTGGGTTCTTCCTATGGTTCTTGGATTCTCAGCTTGGGTGCAGTTTCTTCTCCTTTATTGTGGTCTTGTTGGTTTTCTATGTGTAGGATATCTTTAAGAATCTTTTGTAGGGCTGGTATGGTGGAGATGTATTGTTTCACTTTTTCTTTGCTATGGAAGGTTTTTATTTGGCCTTCAGTTATGAAGGAGAGTTTAGCTGGGTACAGTATTCTTGGTTGATAGTTGTTTGTTTTTAGGGCATGGCATACATCATTCCAGGCTCTTCTTGCTTTGATTGTCTCTGCAGTGATTGTCTCTGAGGTGATTCTAATTGGTTTCCATTTATAGGTGATTAATCTTTTCTCCTTGACAGCTTTAAGGATCTTTTCCTTGGTGTGAATTGATCCTGTGTGGTTTATAATGTGATGGTGGGGTGTCCTATTCTGGTCTGGTCTATTTGGAGTTCTAAAAGCTTCTTGTATTTGAATAGGCCTATCTTTTTGCATGTTTGAGTAGTTCTCTGCTAGGATCCTGTTAAACAAATTTTCTAGACCATTAACTTCTGTTTCTGGGTGCTCCTCTACACCCATTATCCTTAGATTAGGCCTTCTGATGGTGTCTTCCAAGTGTTGGATAGATCTCTCATATTTCTTGGATTTCTCTTGGATGGTTGTATGTTCTTTCTCTATAATATCTAGGCTATCTTCAGTCTCCGAGTTTCGATCTTCTGCATGGTTTAACCTGCTGTTGAGACTTTCTACTTTGTTTTTTTATTTCTTTTCCTTCTAGTTGGTCAGGTTTGATGGCTTCAAATTCTTTGTTGAAGCTTTGTATTAGATCTTGTATGAACTTCTTTACTTCCTTAATTTGGTGTTCAGTGTTTATTCTCAGATTGGTTATGGTTTCCTTGGACTCCCATTCCTTCTGTTGGGTTCCATTCAGCATTCCTTTTGTGGTCTCCCTGACTTTCTTCAGCTCTTTGTTAATGGATCCCATCAATACCTTTAGTGATCTTTGTGTATTCTGATCCTGCTCTCTCAATTCGTGTATTACTCTTTGATTAGCCTCCTTCCCTTCATGCCATTCTTGTAGTTCTCTTTGAGTGTTCTCAGCCTGGTCACACCATTTCTGCCTTTCTCCTTGAGTATTCTAAAGCTGCTCATGCAAATCCTGTATCAGTTTTTGAGTAGCTTCCTCACGCTTATGATATTCCTGTATAGACTGTTGGGTTTCCTCCTCTCTCTCCCTATCATGCTCAGACAGAGTCCTTTGTATGTTTTCACTCTTTTCATTTATCATGTTTGCCAGCAGTGTTTGTAGAGCTATTTGGGAAATCTCCTCTGGATTATTCATTATCTGTTCTGTCCTCTGATTATCATGACTGGGAGTTGAAGTACCCGGACTTGCCATTTTTCTTGTGTTTCTCTGACTTACTCTGCCCATTTGGGATGAAATTAACACCACTTTTGTGCTAGAACACTATCTTTAGACAAGCATTAACCAAAGTCTGTGTTTGCACAGTCAATAGTCTGCAGGTACATTCTAGTTCAACAGATACTTCTATTCAGCATCAAACAACTCTATATTAATGGGCTACGAACCGCAAAGAAGAATTTGGTAAACTAGAAATTATTAGGTTTAGGAAGAAATATGCATAAAAAATAGGCGTAGAGTGATGTGGGAAGGCACAAGGAGAGTTAACTAAGTCCTAATCTCAAAGCAGGAAATAGGTTGGATAGGATGAAAGTAGAGAGGGAGAAAGAAAAGAAGAGAAAGGGAACAAAAAGAGACCAGAAAAAATAGAAAGGTAAAAATTAGATATATTTTACAGAATCGAAAACAAACTCTTCAGAGAAGAACATGAATATAATGAGAGAAGGGCAGGGATATAAAGGAGATGTGAAAAATTTAAAAATAAAAATACTTAAAATATTTTAAAGGTATAAAGAGGTAATACTGCTATTAAGGAATTTAAGTCTAAGAGGTTTTGAATTGGGTAATAAATTTGTGGATTAAATGTGTACACAATGGGGGATAAGGTCTAATAATCAACTAAGGGTTTATCAGAGTATGTACAGAGCAGCAATTAAGTCACATAAAGAAGAACGAAAGAGAAGAAAAGGTGAAAAGGATAAGAAAGTAAGAAAAAAATGAGAAGTTGAGTAGACCTAAACAAAAAACAAAACAAAACAAAAACAAAAAAAGCAAGGAAAACGCACACACACTTATACCCCTAAAATAAAATTTTAAGAGGAAAAAAAAAATTACTAGAAAACAATGTTTTTATAAAAAGGTAAAAATTAAAGATTAAAAAAAATATTTAGAAAAAAAAATTATAAAAGGTACAAAAAAAGTTCTTTGATTTTTTTGGGAGGGGTGGGAAAAATCCTGTGTCTCCCTTGTGTCCATAACCAGCCTCTTGTTGGAGTCTCTGGTCTGCTTGTGTTCCTGTTGCTTGGTTGGTTACTTAAGTCAGTTTCTTTGAACAGGCAGAAAAATGCTCTGCGATCCTCCTCCCAGGTTAGTTTAATGGGAGGGAGATCTGCTTTGAGTATCACCAAAGAGGAAGATGGCTTTTTTCTCGAGTTTGGAGATGCTGCAATGAGGCTAGGTTCTGGGTAGAGTTGAGGCCTTTCAGCAAACTATAGCTTTTCCTGGGGGCTGGTTTGTGAGAAACTCATGGATCCCAGCCTGGAGCCACTCGCAGGGTTTCTGTTTACTGAATTTCAATTGATTGTCCAGGCTGCTAAAGGGAGGGGCAGCCTCTGGCTCTGATTACCCCGGGAAGAAAGCCACCCCTGGGGCTGGCGCCTGAGCTGGGTGACTATTCCCTGGGTGGAGCTGAGTCTGGTAGGCCAAGTTAAGATCTTGTGACCTGCTAGATGACTCTAGATTTATTCCAAGGCCTGAGTTGGAGCTAGTAGCTCTGCCGAGCTTTGTCGGTATCCAAGATGGAGATCTCCGGTACTGGGGGGGTGGAGGGGTGGCCTTCCCTCCTCTGCTCCCTGTGAAGGAGTGAGGACGTTAGGCTTCTACTCATGCCGAGTCTTGGTTCCTGGGTCGTCTCTGGTCTGCGAACTGCAGGATGAAGATGTCTTCTTCTTGTCGGTTCTTGCTGGTGTTGAGTAGAATCTGCTCACTGCTGCGTCTGGCTCCTTCGTCCCGGACTCTCTGTGGTTCAGGTATGGTGGCTGCAGTTTCTGCCGCCCCCCTTGGGATTTCTATAGATGATTTATAGTCAGATGCCTTGTTTTGAGGATACAAAAGTGAGGGGTACAATTGTAAGGGTGGGGTTAGAATTGCGGCTAAGTGGTAAAGAGCTGGCTCAGCATGCACGAATACCAGGGTTTTAAAACTCAGTGACACATACTCAGAAAAAGCAGAAGCTGTGGTGTGGGGCAAGTGCCTAGCCTTGAGAATAAGAAGCTCAGAGACAGTTCCAAGGCCCTAAGATCAAGTCCCAGGACTGTCAAAAACAATAGGCCATATGCCAGTGCTCAAACCTGGATTGCTAGCTTCTCAGGAGGCTGAGAGCTGAAGACCACTGTTCAAAGACAGCCTAGCCAAGGAAAGCCTATTAGACTCATATCCAGTGAACCACCAAAAAACCCATGTGGCGCTGTGGCTCAAGTGGTATAGTGTTCGCCTTGAGCTGATTGGTTCAGGGACAGTGCCACACTTGAGTTCGAGACACACAATTGGAAAAAAGTGAGGCTTAATCAAAGAAATTTTCCTATTTGCTAATTATGAGAACATTCTTTGGAAAATGAACACTGATGGACACCAGAATAGAACTAGAGCTGCAGGCTCAAGTGTAGCAGATCCATATGCCCAGCCTCTCAGACTCTAGCATTGTAAACTTGTGCCCTACTGGGTTCTGAAAGGTCCAATGTTGAAAGCCTTAATATATTCCCCAAACCCTTTGTGATAAGCAGTTGACTTGTATTGTCAATGTCATTGCAATTCTGAACCAAGCCGAACACCAGTAGTTCAGACCCGTCACCCTAGCTCAGGAGACTGAGGTGTCAGGATCACAGGGTGAAACCAGCGATGGCAGAAATGTCTATGACACTCAGATTTCCACTTATGAAAGGTCAGATGTTCAAGAGCTTCCTTTGTTTCCTTTGGTGATGAGAAGTACTTGTACTATAAATATTCTTAGAGTTCTTGAGCTATAGAAGCAGGAAATAAACATTATTGACCTATCCTGCGTTTAAATGAAGTTCTCAGGACCCAAACCCTAGCCATGTTAGCAGGAAGAACTGCAGTGTAACACTGTAATTGAAGGCAGAAAACAGTTTCAAAGCCAAGCTAGATGCAGAGAGTAAGCCTACAGGATTAGGAGGCAGAATGTACACACTCATCAGGGAAGGGAGCTGCAAAATCACTTCATTCATTCCAGGAACAGCCACCAATGGGGGGAAACCTGAAACAATTGTTAGAGTTAAACTAGGGTAAGGCTTTTCTCTGCCTCTTCAAACAATGACTAATTAACCTTCCTCCCTCAGGTGAAGGGAGCCTCAGCCTACCTTTAGGTTACCAATAGAGAGCGAGTTTAGTGGGTGAGAGGGGAGGAACAGAGTAGAAAAACGCTGCCCTCTGGCCTTAAGGAGTGGGTTTTTCACTCTCCATCTGTCAGATTTGAAGGCCCTTCTTCTATCTCTGCCAGTCCTTTCTCCTTCCTTCATTCTCCACGTCATTAATGCAAATCACCAATCCCTGAGTAAGAACCTAGGTCTGCCTGTTTGACTCTGGGGCCTTTGGCTGCCTGAGAAGTGGAAAAGAGACAGTCTTCCTGACCTGTGGTTGTGTGAAGGCAATGCTGGTATCCTGGCACACTGCAGAAGGCCTCATGACTGGGAATTGTTCCCTTCTTTCCTCCTGACATCCAAAACCAGATTCATCTATTATTTTTCTATCTATCTATTGAATCTATCTATGGATCTATGTATTTGTGTATGTATGTATGTGCCTATATCTATCTAACTACTACCTATCTAGATATCTCTTTGCCAGTTCTTGGATTGAAATAAAGGCCAGGACACTGTATATAGCACTCTACTACTTGAGCCACAGCACCGATTCTGGCTTTTTCTGTGTATGTGCTCCCAAGGAATCGTACCCATGGCTTCTTGCATGCTAGGCAAGCACTCTCTCAGTAATCCACATTCCCAGCGTCCTCATCTTTTCCTTAATGGTAGTTTTTACATAAGTATGCTCCCATTTTATGTCCCCAAGTTTAATTTTCTGAATACTGGTTACTTCTATGAAACCTGATCTTCTCTTCCCCTGTCTGATTTGTGACTATTCTTGCATTGGTCCCATAATAAAATGTAAATAAAGGCTGCTGAGCGCTTCGGTGTGCATCATATAAGGACACAGGCCTGGAACCCTGGAAGAGAAAAGCTATGGGCCTGAAATGAAGACAATGATGAGGTATGTGTAAGGAGCATATCTGAAAAATAATCCAGTAAATAAAAGGAGAAGAATTGCATACGGTCTGTTTGCACTCACAGAGGTAAAATACACACATAACTGCATCAGGCACTGATTCATAAACTTGGCCTTCTCTATTTGAAAATTTTTTGTGGCCATCCCAGTGCTTGAACTCAGGGCCCGATGAATTCCTCAGCTGTTTTTCACAAGGCTGAGGCTTTACCACCACCACAGATACACTTCCACATATCTGGTCATTAATTGGACATAAGCGCCTCCCAGGTTTTCCTGCCTGGTCTAGCCTCTGTCTCCTGCTCGGCTTTTTCTCTCAAAGCTGGAGCTCTACCCTCTGGGCCACTGCTCCACTTCTGGTTTTCTGGTGGTTTATTGGAGTTAAGAGTCTCACAGACTTCCTGCTCAGGCTGACTTTGAACAGCGATCTCCCAAGAGGCCTCAAGGGGCTTTCCTTAGGGATTCACCGAGTAGCCCCTCCACCCAAGCCCTTAATCTAAATTTTAAGAGGCACTCGAGAAAAAGAGATACATGAAGATGCTTCTAGTGTGTTCTAGATACTTAAGGTTAGAGACACACAACACTCAAAATTATTAGATCATTTTATAGGCAAAGTGAGCAATGAGGATTGCTCCAGCTTTCGTTCCTCTCATCCTGAGACAGTAAATTCACTGCAGCTCAATGCTAAGTGACAGGGCTGACCTGTCCTGTGGACATTTGCTGCCAAATCCTGTGACACTCACTTCTCACTTTTGGCTTCAAACCTGTGACCAGAGGAGAAGATGAGGAGAGAAAATCCTTCTCAGTGAAAGCAGCTATAAAGAATATTGGGTAGTTAACTTATAAATTCAAGCCATTTTAATGACCCTGTTAAGAAGTCAGATTGTCCAGATTAAAAAATGAAGAAGAAAAGAAAGAACATGCCAGCGGCTTCTCACTTTAACACCAGCTCTTCAGCAGCTGAGATGTAGAGAATCTGAGTTTGAATCCAGCCAGCACAGGAAAGTCCATGACACTGTTATTTCTAAGATATCACAGAAAAACCCAGAAGTGGGGCTGTAATTCAAGGTTAATGCACTACCCTTGAGCCAAAGGAGCTCAGGGACAATGCCTCGGCTCATAGTTAAACCTCAGACATGCCACCTCAAAAAGAGCCCGTACTTCCATGTCTTTGGGTATGTATGGATGTATTCCTATAGGTGAAGTTCCAGAGTAGCTATGATGAACATCACCAAGCTAGGAAATTTGTATTCAAGAAAATGATTTCATAACAGAGACTGCTTTCATGAAAGTGCATGTTCCAAGGCTCACTTCACTGTTCTCAGTGTAGCCTGAGGATTTCTCTGCATCCCAGGCCTGCTGAAAGAAGTCTCTCTCATTGTCTGGACAGGCAGACAAAAGACTCACTCCTGTACAGCTGTGTAACAAACAACTTTATCCAGGTCAGATAGTGAGAATGATTTGGGGCGCGCTCCAAAGTCAGGAGAAAAAGGTCTCTTTGTACCCCAAACTATCTCTCTCCTCAATGCTCTGGTTTGACAGGAAGTCTTCATTTGTGCCACCTCCCGTGGCAGGCCAAGTCCTGTGCACTTATCCTGCCTTTGGAGACTATATTCCAGTATTCAGATACAGTGCTCAATATAATTCAGGATACGTTCTGGCAGACAACCAGGGCACTGAACCTCATGAAATGATTCATTGAGAGCGATGATGGACCTATGATACCTCTCTTAGGTTTCCAGAAGCTTGGAAAATCTAAGCACATATCTGATATCACAAAGCTTCCTGTCATCTAGGGCTGGTGAATCTCATCAGGTTTTGAAACTTTTGACCTCTCCTAGTAGGTCCCTGTGTGGCTAGGTTTAGGGGTTGAACCCAAGGCTGGGGTGCTGACTATGAGCTCAGTGAAGAAACCCACTGCTTTACCATTTTGTGTAACATCATCACTTCTAGTCTGTGTGTGTGTGTGTGTGTGTGTGTGTGTGTGTGCTTGCACATGTGCTCTAGCTCAAACTCCATTCCTGGAAGTTGAATTCAGAACCTGAGCTCTGTACCTGAGCACTGTGACTAGTTTCTCTTGTACAAGGATAGCCCTCTTCCATCCCTTTTCCACTTGAGCCAGAGCCACTTCAGGCTTTTTTTTTTTTTTAGTGATGTGGTCCTGAGAAATCAAACCCAGGGTTTTATATATGCAAAGAACTCTACTTCAAAGGCATATTCCCAGCCCTCTACTTCAGGTTTGTTAGTTTGTTTCTGTCTTTTTGTTGTTGTTGTAGGAGTTGAAGTCTGGGCCTGGGTGCTGTCCCTGAACTCTTCAGCTCAAGTCTTGTGCTCTACCATTTGAGCCAAAGCGGCATTTCAGTTTTTCTGGTGGTCCATCAGAGCTTAGTGTCTCAAGGACTTTCCTGCTCAAGCTAGCTTTGAACAATGATCCTCAGATGTCATCCTCTTGAGTAGCTAGTATGACATGCATGAGCGACAAGCACCCAGCTTCAACTTCAAGTTACTTAGTGGTGAATTGGAGATGATAGTCTCATGGGACCTTTTGTTTCTGAGATAGTTTGGAACCCAGATCCTCAGATCTCAGCTTCCTGAGAAGGCAGGATGACAACCTCAGCTATCGACCCCTAAGTGGCACTCTGCTAAAAGAGGGTCCTTGGCTCCAAGTGGTGGAGTGCTAGCCCAAGTGGTAAGGGGCAGCACTCATGCCCCTAGTTCAAGGTTCATGACTGAGAAAAAAACAAAACAAAAAATTGAAGAGACAACTCATTACTTTTCAGTAATACATAATTTTTTCTCTAACATGGGGACATATATGAGCCTCAATATTATTGTCTGCATAATCATCTCAGTTGTAGAGCTCTTACAAGGACCTGATGAAAGAATGCACCCTGTGAAGAACACAGCACATGGCACTCTTTTCATGACTCAGCACACAGCATCCTGTGAAAGACTCAGCACCCAGCAACCAATGCAGGACTCAGCACACTGCACTTTGTGAAGGACTCAGCACATAGCACCATGTGCAGGACTCAGCACAGAGCACCTTATGAAGGACTCAGCACATAGCTCTATTCAACAAGCTGCCATTAGAATTAGGGTGCTCTCATCAGTATCACCATTCTTTGAGGAACATTTCACAAACCACACAAGTTCACTTCTAATGGTTTAGTGGGGTGTTGTTTTTGTTGTTGGGGGGGTTAGCCATGGGGCTTGAACTCAAAGCATGAGGTACTGTTCTAATACCATTTGCTCAAGGTTAGAACTCTACCACTTCAAGCCATATTTCAAAGAGTCTAGCAGACTTCTTGAAAAGTTTTAAAGCTACCGAGCAGCCGGGATGTTTGTGGTATGCCAGGGTAAACCAGGATGACAGGGGTAACCCATGGAGCTGGGTTGCAGCAGTTTACATCTGGCCAAGTCAGGTTAGGTAGCAGCTGTCAGCATCAGACTACTAGCTTTCTCTGTGATGAGGTCCTGTCTTTCTCTAGTTGCAGTTGAACATTCTACCTTTTTGTGGCATCAGTCCTGGGGCTTGAGTAAGGGCTTTGACACTGTCCCTAAGCATTTGTGCTTCAGGCTAGCACTCAATTGATTGAAAGATAGCAGAATGCCCTGGACTGGCTCTTTCGGGACGACGGAGGACACCTAGTGGAGATAACTGGAACAGGTGGGGAGATGGCAAACAGACAACTCACACACAAGAGGAGTGAATGCTGAGTGCGATTTATTGCAGAGGATAACAAGCTTTTATAGATAAAGGTCTCCATGAGAAAGGGCAAAAGGTTACACAATCTTGCTGCAAGGCTTTGTTCTTGAGTGGTCACCTGATCTTGTTTTTTGTATGACAAGCTATGATGATAGGCTTTTCCTCTATTTTTAAGAAATACAATTGGTTTCGAGATGTTTATCACCTATTAACCATTAGCCAGAGCATATGGGCAAGGTGCTGGACAGAAAGGCATGAACTCTAGTACTTTATTGTTACTTTTGTTGAGTTTTGTACTTTATGCATTTCAAATCTTTTCTAAGCAATTGTGCTTCTTTGCCATTCTTTTAGAGGGTCCCCAATTTGTGGCCAAAATTCAGTATACTTAGTTAAATCTGGCCATATATCAAATTCAGCTCATAGTGTCTTCTCCGTAACCCTTTCACATAATCGTTTACTCTTCTCCATAGAGGCCTTAACTGTCTCATAAGATCTTTTTTGTTTCTTCTTTGATAGTAAGCACCAAGGAGGCCTAGATCTAGCAAGTCTCTCAGTAAATGGAAGAGAGTAATAGGAAGTGTTTTTTCTTAAGTAGTTACTCAACGGTTGCCATCCTTATCATACACACCTGTAAAAGGCTATGGATCTGGGAGAAGTCTTTAGGGTCCTCTAGATAATGGAGGATCCTACCATTTTCCTCTGATAAGTCATTGCCACCTTCCATCTACCAACCTTTTAGGAATCTTATTTAGCTTTTGGTCTAAATATCCCTCTACATCATTCTTATCTACAAGATATCTATATGGGTCTATTGTATATGCTTCAGGATTAAAGGGAAGTCTCCAATAGCCATATACAGTTTCTGCTCTAGCCGTGCCTACAGCTTCTTGTAAATCTCTTACAAACAATTCCTTCTGCTGAAGTGATGTCATGAAACCCCCAATACTTTTATATTTAATTATGACTTTCTAATAGCCTCCATAAGAGGGGCTTTCAGTGTAGCACTTAACTCTGGTGAGTTAGTCATATTCTCAGGACACTCATCGGATGGTGGGGTCGTCATCACTTCCAAGAAAGAGCCCTGAATAAGGGAACATTGAATATGAGAAAGTAGAACAAGCAGCAGGAACAGTAAAAGATTAATAGGCACTCCTTTACAGCGAAGAAAAGAAAAACAGGAACAGAACATATCTTTCCAGGGGCTTGCCAGCCTTTCCAGGAGGCAGGCCTTTTGAAGCTCCATTATCTGAGGTAGACTTCTATGAAGTCCCATTCTCGGAGGTAGGCTTCTGTGAGGCCCAATTCTCAGATCTGATAGCAGGTGTTCCATGCTAAGCAGACTCCACTGGAGTAGGCGTGGCAGCAGAACTTCTGAGTTTTCTGTTTATGTCACACTGAGGAATCGAAACCAGTGCTTCGTGCTTAGTAGGCGATCACTCAACCACCAGGCCCCAGGAGTGAATGAGGCATAGATAGACATTGCTGTATATAAATATTATATACACAAAAAGATGTCTGTATATTATTAATTTATATATTAATTTATATTGTTAATTACTACCAATTATTAGGTATTAAATTATGTCTCCATTTAATGATGTGTCCCAGTAAACAATTAATAAAACATTAATTAATATTACTCAATATCCTATTATTGTTTATCACATATGTACATACATCCATACATATAATCACATATTTTATAGAATGAGACAGATGTCTATATATTATTAAATTGTGCATCAGCTGTTATTACTAATAATTAGATATTTATGTTTCCGTGCAATTTTTATTCTGTTAATGCTTAATAAAATATTAAACTTAATGCATATCCTGTAATTATTGTGTCTATTTTATCCTAGAATGATTCACTACTAATTCAATCTTTTTTCATTTATTGTAGTGACAATTCTTCCACTTATGACATTTTTTTCATTTATGACATCCTATTACATAGCTTATAAATTTGCACCTGAATTATACATCCTACATATAACCGAGTACTTTCAAAGAAAAAGAAAACATATGTCACGCTTGGCTTCTCACTCCACAATTACATTTTTGGTAGTGCTGGGATCTAAACTCAGGGCCTAGAAGGTTCAATTCATGAATGAGTGACTGTCAGCACAGCAGTCTCTAGACAATTCATCTGCCAGGCCTTTCCTAAGCCCTGAGATCGAGCTCCAGATGTTGACCCCATGTGGAGCTTAGTATGGTTATTCATTTTATTTTTGTTTTATTCATTTATTTACCATTTATTTTATTGACTGTTATCACACATGAAATATTTATTACATTTATTACATAGGATATAGATTTGCCTATATATGATACTTCACACCTGCCACCCAGGACTTTCACAGAAAAGGAAAAAATGAGTCACCATGGGCTTCTTAATCCACGATTCAATTTTTGTGAGTGCTGGCAACTGAATTCACAGTCTACAAGACCCAATTCATGACTGGGTGAGTGTCAACACACCAGTCTGGGGCATATGTAGCTGACAAGCATTTCCAGCACCTGAGATCGAGCCCTAGGCATTGACAAAATAAGAACAGATTGACATGAAGATGGCAGTACACAAATAAATACAGATATTTATAGAGTGCCAGAGATGTCTATACATTCTTCAGTTATATAGACTACATTTCTACCAATTCTTGGGTATTTATTATGCCTCCATGTAATTAATATTATTGTTTTCATCCTTAATGATGAAACTATTTGGTTTGGAAACTATTGCGTCCATGTAATTAATAGTATTCTTTGAATGTGACAAAAAATACTCATTAAAATCCATTGGCCTCGTAAAATCACTCTGTCTAATTGTACAGTAGTATTCAGAAACAACCAAATCCACCTTGCCATTCATAACCTTCCATCAATATTCCTATGAATAGGAACAAGACTCAGGATTTCCCTCCATTTGTAGGGGACAGGAAGGGGCTTCTAACACAGGACCTATGTTGACATGTTGGCCTATGGCTTTCTGGGTAGCCAGCCAGCCTTCAACAATGCCAGCTTATCAACATTTTTCAGCCATGTCATTCAGACACAGGATGGTCACCTTGCAAATCAAACAAATGTAAAACTGGCAGCCATCTGCAAGTTGCCAGTCTTTTTTTTTTCTGTGTCGCATTAATTTATTTTTTCCTGTCAACATTTGGGGCCCAGGAACCCAGGTTCAGCTGTGGGTTCAGGGGCTTCACCCCAGACTAGAGTGATCAAAGCTGAGGCAGAATTGCCACGACCTGAGTTCAAGCCCTGTGCTTGACAAAATAAAAAGAAATAAAGTACATACATTGATACATTAAAAATATTTAAAATATTATGAGGCTCCTTGTCTTGGAATTCATGCCCATTTATCTGCCAGGCCTAGGATTTGAACTCAGGCTCTGGGTAAATATGCAGCACTGTGGGGGATGGGGAAGTTCACCGTGCTGGAAGACAAAAGGCAGGCCTGTCCCTAGGGCCTGAATTCAAGTCCTAACACTCTAAAGAATAATATACGTATACATTTTAAATACATTATTTATATTTACATACACGTTTACTGCATAATGTGATTAGTGTAGTTATTCATTTTATTTGTGTTTTATTTCTTATGTATTTTTGTGAGTATGATTACACATATACCATTTTTTGCAGCTTTTTTCGTAAGACATAGATTTGCCTATGAATTCTACATCATCCTGAGACCCAGGGCTTTCATGGATAAGGAAACAAGTGTGACAATTGGCTTTTCCAACAGGATTAAGTTTTTGGCAGTTCTGTGACTTGAACTCAGGGCCTAGCAGGTCCATTTCATGAATGGTTAAATGTTAGCACACCAGTCTGATGCAAGTGAAGTTGGAAGGCAAATTTGAGGACCTGAGATCAAGCCCTAGCAATAGCCAATATATAAACAGATAGATGTTCAGATTGCAGTGTGTGTGTGTGTGTGTGTGTGTGTGTGTATGTGTGTGTGTGTGTACATGTGTGTGTATTTACATATGTATATACATCTATAAATATATACAGAGAGAGACAGAGAGACTTTTATGTAGATTCTAGTGTGTAACCCTGTATAAAGAGTGATGTCTATAGCTTATTTTTATATATTCCATTAATACCATTTATTTGGTCTAAAATTGTGCCTCCATTAATTAATCACGGTAGAACACTTAATAAAGAATTAATCCATGACCTATATTTATTGCATACAATCTTATACTGGAATAACTATCTAATTAGTAATTCAGTTAGTACATTTCAAACATTCTATTAGTGTTCCTATACATAGGAACGAGTTTCCTAGGATCTTCAGCCATGTATAAGTGGCAGTATTAGGATCGAACTCAGGGCCTAGGTATCTGGGTTGGACTCATACTTCACTGACAGCCCCCAGCCTTCATCCATGCAAGCTCATGTAAATTTTCAAGCTGAGTCATTGAGACCCACGAGGATCACAGTACTAAGGAAACAAAGGTAAAACTGTTGTGTAAAACTTCCTGTTTTTCTCCTCCTCCATTTTTGTTGGTTTGATGTACTTTTGCCAGTTCTGGGAGTTGAGCTTGGGTCCTAGGATCCCTGGATCATTTGTGAGTGTAAAAGCTGTACCCCAGCCTATGGTAATCATGGTTTAAGACACAATAAAATGGTTAGTTGAGCAAATGGAGCTCAGGGAAAATGTCTAAGCTCACAGTTCAAGCCTCAGAACCTGCCACAAAAAAAGAGCCATTAATTCCCTGTGTCTGTGTATGTATGCATGTATTTGTATCAGTGAACATTCAGAGTTTTTATGAAGAAAGGCACCCAGCTAGGAAATTTGCTTTGAATAGAATGATTTCATGGCACAGAGAGTGCTTTCAAGACAGTGCATGTTCCGGGGTTACCCTCACTGTTCCCAGGGTAGCATGAGGGTTCTTCATACCCCAGGCTGCTGGAGGAAGTCTGCCTCATTTGTAGAACAGGCAGACAAGAAGCCTCATTCCTATAGAGCTGTGTAACAAATAATTCATCTGGGTCATTTAGTGAGGGTGAGTGTGGGCAGGCTCTGAAGATCAGGAGAAAAAGGCCTCTTTGTACGCCAAGCTATCTCTCTCCCCAGTGCTCTCTTTTGACAGGAAGCCTTCATTTGTGCCACCTCCCATGGCAGGCCAAGTTCCCTACACTCATCCTGTCTTTGTAAGACTATGTTTCTGTTTTGAAACAAACTACTACCATTAATTCAAGGGTCCTTCTGGCAGACAATTAAGGAGCTGAACCTAATGAAATTATTCATTATTGGCAACGGTGCTTGAACTCAGGACTTTATCACTGTACCTCAGTTTCTCCTGTACAAAGACAGCACTCTACCACTTGAGCCACAGTGCCACTTCAGGGATGTGGAACTTTTCTATGGATGTGGTACTGAGGATTCAAACCCAGGGTTTCACACATACAAAGCAGTCTACCCCTAAGAAAAATTGCCAGCACTCCACTTCAGATTTCTTTCTTTCTTTTCTTGTAAGTTGGAGGAGTTGAAATCTGGGTCTGGGTGCTATCCCTGATCTCTTCAGCTTAAGTCTAGTGCTCTTCCACCTGAGCTACAGTGCCCCTTCAGGCTTTCTGGTGGTTTATTGGAGATAACCATCTCAAGGAATTTCCTGCCCAGGCTGGCTTCGGACCATGATCTGAGATACCTTTGAACAGAGATCTTCTACTTCCTGAGCAGGCAGGATGATAGACCTCAGCTAAATACACCTAAGCCATGACAATTTGCTTCAAGGGGGTTCTTGGCTCTGCATTGTAGAACGTTAGTCATGAGCCCAAGTAGAAATTCAGTACCTAGGCTCTGAGTTCAAAGTTCATAATGGAGAAAAGTAAACCAAAACAATTGTCTGCAGGAGACAAGTCACTAGAGCTCAGTATATACATAAATTTGGCCCTGCCTTGGGGACATATCTGAGCCTCAACTTTATCATCTGCACAATCATCTTACTTGTGTAGCTCTTATAAGGACCAGATGAAAGTAAACAACTCATGAAGGACTCAGCACATAGCACCCTGTGAAGGACTCAGGACACAGTACCCTATGAATGACCCAGCACCACGTGAAGGACACAGCACCCAGCACCCCAGGAAGGACTCATCATATAGCTGTATTGCATAAATTGTCATTAGATTTAGGGTGCTTTAATCAGTATCACCACTCTTTCAGATACACGTCACAAACCACACAAGTTTATATCTAACGGTTTAGAGGGGTAGGTTTTTGTGGGGAGGGTCATCAGCCTCGGGGATTGCACTCATAGGTTGGAGGTACTGTCCTAAGCTATTTTCCCCAAGGCTGGAGTTCTACAACCTTGAGGCACAGCTCAGAGTCTCCCAGACTTCCTGCCAGGGCTGTTTTCAACCCACCAGTGTCTGATCTCATCTTCCGAGCAGCAAGGGGTGAGCCAGCAGCATCTGGTTCCATGGTTGACCTCTGGCTAAGTCAAGTTAGATGGCAGCCATCAGCTTCAGACCCCTACCTTGCTCTGTGATGAGAAATTTGAAATCCTGCCCTTCTACACTTGCAGTCAGAACATTCTAATTTGTTTTTGGTGTCAGTCCTGGGGCTTGAATAAAGGCCTAGACACAGTCCTTAAGCTTTCATGCTCAACAGCAGTGCACCACTGCTTGAGTGACAGCAGTACTTCCAGCATATTCTGTGCATGTGATAGTGTGGAATTAAACCCAGGGCTTCATACATACTAGGCGAGCACTCTACCACTGAGCCTCAGGAATGACAAGTGTAGAAATAGATATGTAGATTGTTACACACACACACACACACACAAACACACAGACATATATACATCTAGAAGTATATATATATATATATATATATGTATGTATGTATGTATAAAACAAGACAGAAATATTTGTATATTAGTTAATTATATATACTACATTATTACCAATTATCAATAAATTATTCCTTCCTTTTCTTAAGTATTATGGTTGAATGCATAACAAACTATTAATTGAAAATTAGTCAATGTACTATAATTATTGTGTATAATTTTATAATATAATCATACACTACTAATGTAATTGTTACTTTGCAACATTCCATTCGTATGGATATATATCAGAATGCGTTTCTTAGAATCTACTGCCATTCATAGGTGGCAGTCCTGGGATTCGCACACTGGGCCTAGGTTGCTGATTTTGGCTGTGCCTTCCCTGATAGCCCACTAAAATTTAGCAGTGCAAGGTAATGTACACTTTCCTGGCCCTGTCATTTAGAACCAGGATGGTTGCAATGCAAAGGACAAAACAAAGTAAAACTGCCTTCTCGGACTTCCCAGTTTTATCCTTCTCCTTTTTTTCCCTCTCTTTTTTCTTTTTTTTTTCAGTTTTGCAGCCAGAACTATGGGTCTGGATGCTGTCCCTCAACTCTTCAACTCAAGGTTATCGCTCTACCATTTGAGCCATAGCACTACTTCCCTTTTTTCTGCTTATGTGGGGCTGAGGAATCAAATACAGGGCCTTATGTATGCAAGACAAGCCGTCTATCACTGAGCCACCTTCCCAGCACTTCTCCTTTTTTTTTTTTGCCAGTCCCAAGGTTTGAACTTGGGTCCTAGGTTCTCAGGATGGGCTGTGGGTCCTGAGGCTGCACTCCAGCCTAGGAAGATCGAAGCTGAGACAGAGTTGCCATGAGCTGAGGTCAATCCTCAGGCATTGCCAAAATAAAATTAAGGCCCTGGCTTGGAAATTGCACCGTTTTTCTGACAGGCCTGGGATTTGAACTCAGGGTCTGGGTAACTCTGTGGCACTGTGAGGGAGAAGAAGCTCACCATCATTGAAGAAAAGATTTTCAGCCAAGTTCCTAGGGCCCAAATTCAAGCTCCAGCACTGCATATGAGATTTATTTACATACATGGGTTTAATCCTTATGACATTTATTACCCTTATATTCTTTAATTTTATTTAGTACTATTTCATATATAGCATCTATTTCATTTATTACATCTTATCACATGGATCTATTTGCATATAGATTATACATCTTACTGAGACCCAGGACTTTCACAGAGAAGGAAAAAAATGTCTCAAAATTGGCTTCTAACTCCACATATAATTTTTTTTTTGTTGGTCGTGGGGCTTGAACTCTGGGCCTGGGCGCTGTCCCTCAGCTCTTCAGCTCAAGGCAAGTGCTCTACCAATTGAGCTACAGCACCACTTCCGGTTTTCTGGTGGTTTATTGGAGATAGGAGTCTCACGGTCTCTCCTGCCCGGGCTGGCTTTGAACCGTGATCCTCAGATCTCAGCCTCCTGAGTAGCTAGGATTGCAGGCGTGAGCCACCAGTGCCCGGCTTCACATATAAAATTTTGGCCATGCTGGGATTTGAATTCACAGGCCACAATGCCCAATTCATGAAAGGGTCAGTTGTAAAACAAAAGGCTTTGGCAAACTGAGCTGCCAGCCAGTTCTGAGGACCTGGGAACAAGCCATAGTAATGATTGATAGATATAGATATAGTTAGATAGATAGATGTATAGTTTGCAATATATATGAGAGAGAATGTGAGGATATTAAATTATATATATTATGAATTATTATTAAATTATGCCTCCATTTAATGAAGTATCATGGTTGAATACTTATTAAAGCATTAATGTAAAAGTAGTCAGTATTCTTTAATTGGGAGAATCATACCATGATGCTAGAATGGAAGACATAATCCACCACATTTTTTGTGGCATTCTATAAGAAAATCATGAACCAGCTGCAAATTTAATTGTTACTTTTATTACATTCCAATAAGCATTCACATGAATAGGAAAGATTTTCTCCATTTGTAGGTGGCAGTCCTGGCATTCAACTCTAGGCCTGGGTAGTTTACTTTGAAATGCAAACCATTAGAATGACACTGTGAAGATTTCAGTTTGTCACAATGAAAAAAAAGAACAAGAAGAAAAGAAAGGCAGGTGTCAGAGGCTCCTGCCTGTAATCCTAGCTCTTCAGGAGTCTGAGAGGTAGAGAATGCCTGTTTGAATTCAGCTGGGAAAGGAAAGTCCACAGCACTCTTATTTCTGAGGGATCACAGGAATAAAAAGTCGC
>NW_024872264.1:0-34667 GCF_019054845.1 Dipodomys spectabilis | reverse complement strand
CCCTAAGTACATTTGAAAACATATAAAGCATTTGTGACATCACAGTCCCTTCGTGTACCTTTACCCTCAATTTGAACACATGACAATTGAATTTATATATGCCATTGTAATATCAGGAAACCCTTTGTAACCCCATCACCAGTGTGACAGCACATATTCATTATGACACCATCACCTCCTTGCAACATCACCAATTTAAAATGACCTCATAGAATTATGACATTACAGTGTTATTGTGAGGTAACAGAAACATTGTAAATGCCTATTCTCTTATTTCATTCTATTTTAAATGTGGCATGTGGGTTGATACCAGAAAATCATTGTGATCTCATAAATATATGGCATCACAATCGCTTTGTGACATCACAGTGCCATGGTGATATCACTTACACACTGTGACATCACAAACATGCCCTGTCCTCATAAGTCTTGTGACGTGCTGAAATTGTGATGTCTTAGGCCCTTTATGAGCTTGTAATCTGTTTTCAAACATAATATTTCAGTTATGATATGTGATATCAGAAATCCACTGTGACATCATGACCATTGTGACATCATACTGACAGACATTATGACCATTGTGTCACACTATGAGATCAAAATCCTCCTTGGACTTCATCTCATTTGTGACAACACATGCCTTTGGAGATACCACAGTCCATTTGTGTACTCATTCTCTGTGATTTCATGACAACAGAAACTTTATGCCATTTGGATATCACCAACCAATTGTGACATCATAGACCTACTATGACCACTTACCTGTATGGCATCACCAACTAAATGTGACATTAAAACTTTTTGTGATGTCACAATGTGACACGATGTTCATGACATCTGTCATTGTGATGTCACAATGGTCATGATGTGGATTTCTGGTATCTCGTGTCATACATGAAATATGAGGTTGGAAACAAATTATCAGGGCAAAATGTTCTATGATATCACAATGTCAGCATGTCACAGAAGTTATGAGGATAGGAGAGTTTTGTGATGTCACATGGTATTAGTTATATCACAATGGCATTGTGATGTCACAACGTGATTATGATGTCAAAATGGTTATGTAGGCACAAAAATGTGTTTCTGATATCAACTCTCATGCCACTTTTGAAATACAATGAAATCACAGAATAGGCATCCACAAGGTGTCTATGATGTCACAATGACAATTGTTGTCATAATGTGATTATGTCATTGAGTTTGGTGATGTCACAATGAGCTGATGCTCTCATAATGAAAATGTGATGTCACACTGTTGAGGATACCACAAACACTTTTTGATGTTACAATGGCATGTCTGATCTGAATTGTCATTGGTTAACAACAAGGATATGGGATCACAAAGGGACTGTAATGTTGAAAAGGGCATGTGATTTTTCAAAGGAGCTAAGAGGTCATAATAGATTTGAGATGTCACAATGGAATCATGATGTCACAATGACAATATTGTCACAATGGGTTTGTGATGTCGTGCTAATGATGATGTCAAAATGAGTTAGTGATGTCACAACGAGTTGGCATTATTACAATCAAATTTCCAATTTCAATTGCTACTAGTTCACAAGGAGGATACTGTAATAATCAGCAGGGCCCCGATAATCTATAGGGTCCAAGAATCAGCCTGGCCCCATCTCCTAGCCAGCTGGAGAGGACAGGGCATTCTGTGGGAGGGGCTGGTACATTAATCACCAAGTGTTGAGCTGTTAAGAAGTGATTGGGCTGTGGGGAGTTTTGGATGTTACAGTAGAAAACTGTTGGCAGTTGGAGTGGAGAAAGGTTACAGACTTTATATATGCTGCTTGTTCAGAGCAATGGAAGGGAGATAAAATTGAAAAGTTCTGGAAGGAAGGAAGTGGTGTGATAGAAGAAGGGGAAAGGCCTGAGAGGAGAGAAAGTTGAAGGAGAGCAGGAGGTGAAGGATGGCAACTGACAACCCAGGCAAAGCAGTTCAGGCCTGTGGAGAGTAGAGAGGCCTGAAGAGAAGAAGGAACTGGTAGAAAGGAAAAAGGGAAAGACTTCAAAGGAAGTATAGGTCTGTAGCGATGGAGAGACAAATGGAAGGGGACAAAAAGGCTTGCCCTTTGATGTTTGGAGCTTTGGATATCATAATTTTGGGGGTTGGTGCTTTGGAGAACATTTATTATATTAAATGTGTCTCGATGGATTCTCTTGAACACTAGAGGTCCTAATTTTTGGAGACCCAATGGAGATTATTCCGTTTGGATGGCATCAGGCCTTGGCCCAGGGAAAATTCCCCATAGGTGAGAGTGTCAGCCTTCAGGGCCTCGAGTGTTTGTCTCCAGAGGACAAACATGGACAAAAATCATGTAGGTACATTTAGGGGTGTGTCTGGGCAAACTTGCCAGCCTGTTTTAGGAACCCCCTCTAGAGGTCATTTGTGGCTTCCTTGGGAACCCATCTGGAACCTCCCTGAGAGGTCATGTAGGGCTTCCTTGGGAAGCCATCTGGAACATCATCAAGACTGCATCTGCAACTTCCTTGAGAAGCTATCTAAGACCTACCCTGGAGGTCATCTTGGGCCTTCTCCAGTGGCCATCTTGGAATTTCTCCAGAGGTCATCTGGGGCTTCCTCAGGAGGCCACCTGAGACCTATTCAAATGTAGTCATTGGGGATTCCTTAATTGCCAACTTAGGATGACCTCCTTAGGTCGTGTGGAGCTTCTTTGGGAGATCATCTCGGGTTACCGTGATGAAAAATCTGACTGTCTTCAGACGTCAGATAGGACTTCCTTGGGAAGCTATATAGGACCTTCTCTGGAAGTCATCTGTCGCTTTCTCAAGAGGGATATCTGGAACCTCCTCTGGAGTTCTTATGTTGCCTCCTTGAGTGGCCTTCTGTGAGCTACTCAAGAGGTAATCTCAACCTCATTGAGAGGACATCTGGGACCTCCTTTGGAGGTCATCTGACACTACCTTGGGAAGCCATTTGGAACCTCCGTGAAAGGTCATCTAGGGCCTCCTAGGGAGGATATATGTGAAATCCTCCAGAGGTCATCTGCAGCATCCTCAAGAGGCAATCTGGGATGTTCTCTCTGTCATCTGGGATCGCTGTAGAGGTCAAAATTGAGTGGGGTGGGACATGTGAGTTAAGTGTCTGTGGCTCTTGGTCTGTGTGTGTATGCTGATAGTTCTATCTGTGTCCTTTATGCACCTCTGTTTACTCCTTTTCTCAGGATGGGAGAACAGGCTTAAAGTTGTCATAATCAAAAAATATTCTCCCCCAGGGTTACAGAATCCTTCAGAGGAAGATGCACTGATGTACTCTCTCCTATTCTTTGCCATCAGCACATCTAATCTAAAGTCCTCCCATACCAAAAGTGGTTACTTGCACCAGCCTGAGGTGTTACAATATGGTATGTTACCCTTATTACCCTAGAGACAGGAACATGGAAGAGATGGTGGGCAGGCCCACTTTCTAATCTATTTTCCCTTTACAACTAATGACCTGTATAACTGGAAACAGCAAAATCCATCCTTTTCAGAAAAAATAAAACCAGGAGCTCAATAAATCATTAGAGGCAGTAATTTTCACACACAAGCACATCTGGGATGAGGGTCAGCAAATTTTACAGGTGTGTTTCACCTGGTAGGAAAGGGAATGAATCCTGCTCAGTGACTTAAAGTTGGTCCTTGGAACACACAGTAGCCCCACTATTGAACCAGACCATTTGGAACAAATCTTTCCAGAGATTTACTCAGGCTGATACTAACAGCGATCGAGGTATGGAGGTGTTTACCAATAATTGCCAGGTTCGGTTAGCAGGGATACCACAGTGGCTAGAAAGCCAAATCATCAATCTAAGTTGAGTGAGATGGGACAGTTCCCCAGTGAGTACTCTAATGCTTTTCTGGAACTTCTCCCAGAAGCCTATAGGACCTATAGGCCTATAGATCTTGAAGCCCTGGAGAATCAAAGATCCCTACACATGGCCTTTGTTACCTAGTCAGGCAAAGATATTAGAAGAAAGCTTCAAAAGTTTCAAGGTTTTGAGGGAAAGGTGTATTTTAAGTTGGAAATTGTTGCCCAGTGGGTGTTTGATAACAGAGATAACCTGGAAAAAAATAGTCTAAGAAGGGAGTTTGAATTTTGGTAGGAGCACCAGAATAGGGATCAAGAAACCTTTGGCAAAGACAGTAAAATTCATTTGAAAATGGCAGTAGGGAACCTCTAGGATTAAACCAGTGTGCTTATTGCAAGCAAAATGGACATTGGGAAAAGGAATGACCAAGGAGGAGAAAGACAGAAAATGACAAGTAAGTAATCACATTAACCACCTGGAAAATGTATTCATATCTCTGGAGAAACATGCAAAGGAGCTTGGGGTCCCGAATTCCAACTGTGTTCAATTTAAAAAGCTGCCCTCTGAACTTAAGAAGAAATGTGGTAAAGAAAAAATTCACCCACTTCTAACTCAAAACACAGCCTTGTAAAAGATTGAATCTCCTATAGGTGCCAGCCATAACCCACCAAGAGGTTAAAAAACACATAGAGCACACAGGAGAAAACAGAATTATTTAACATGAAGAAAAGATTTGAAAATATAAATTAGGAATTTGTGCGAGTCAAAAATGAGAAGAAAATCCTCAAAAGGAACCTAGAAAACACTCAGAATCAAATGAAATTCAAGTACATTAGCCTGGATGAGCATGAGGCAAATTAGGAGACTACAGGTCAGAGGCCAACAGAAGCACAGGACAGCAATGTCGCCATCCTTGCTAACCACAAGTGAGGCCAAGGAAAGATCTTGATGCTGCCTTAAGAAATCATAGCCATGAAAAAGGAGCTGGACCTGATATAAGAATGTATTAGGGTGAAGTACATGTTGATTATAAGCATTGAAGAGTGTCACCAGAAATTCAAGGCAACAGAGAAAGAAGGAAAGAGTAGTTAGCAGAGAAGACAGGGAAGTGCTCTGTCATAGAAGATCAGGCCAAGAAAAGTAAACAGGAAAATATCAGGCTGAAGAAAGAGATTGTTACTCTTCAGAAAGATTTAAAGGACCACATGCTCTGATAGAGAATGCCGGGGAAAGGGAAAGAGCATTGGGAAGAAAAACAGAAAAGCTAAACAAACATTTGAAAGATCTGTCAAAAAATTACACTGAAGTGGAAAACCAGAAAGAGAAACTACTAGAGTAAAAGGTCAAAAAGACTGCTGAGACCTTCACCCTAAATGTAATGCAGAAGCATCGAGTTCCAATGGAACAGATGGAAGTGGGAAAAAATACCTCTCAATAGCACATTTGTGAACTTAAGGGAGGAGTTGAAGAGCAAGAAAATGTCATGTGAGAAGGAGCAGCAGTTGGCCAGTCAAAGGAACTCTCCTGTGACCCTGTAAAAATACTTGCAGGTTAAGGAGCACATTGAGAAGGAGAGTAAGATCATGAAAGCAAGTTTGAGAGAAAAGGAGCAGAATAAAATAGAAGAAGTCTCCAAGGTTCAGAGTACTATACAGGAGTTAAACTAGAGACCCTAAGATACAGGGAAACATCTGAGCTGATCAGGTAGCTTGGGAGACCACTCTAAAACCAGTGGGGTCTCTAGAGCTACTAGTTAATATTAAAGGAAGAAGCAAAATCAGTTGTAATAAGTGTGCAAGTGTTGACACTGACCTTGTGAAAAATGCATACAGGCTTAAGCTTTCTGTCAGTTTACATGTAGATATTTGCATCGTGGTAAATTGCCCCAGGCCACTGCCTATAACTGTTCGAAATCCAGTGGGGCTTCAGGTGGACAATCCATTGTAATGTTTGTAGGTAATTTCCAACAGGTAAATGCTGAAAAGCTGGAACGTATGGAAACAATTCATATGTGAGGAACCTCAGATGGTGAATTTGGGAAAGTGGGCTTCACCGAGGTAAAGCCTGGAAAGTATGGTTATTGGTATCTGTTACTAATTGTGGACACTTTTTCAGGCTGAGCTGAGGCATGTGATAATTTCTTGATTTGGCTTACCTTTAGCTATGGGGTCCAAAGATGCCCCTTCATTCAGGGCCCAAGTTCTCAATTATTAACTAACACCCTAGGAATAAATTGGAAGTTACAATCCATTTATAGATCTGAGAGTTCAAGGGACTAGAAAGAATGAATATGAACTTAAAGGAAACATTAACTAAATTAAATACAGAGATTGGCCATGGCTAGGTAAGCCTCCTGAACTTTGCTCTCCTCGAGCAATATGTAGCCCTTATGTTAAAGGATTTAATCCCTTTGAAATACTTTAGGGTAGACCACCCCCTTTGATTGCTAAACTTGGAAAGACTATATTAACAGAAATGTCGAACAACATATTCTTTTATGTACCTATCTTCTGGTAACCAAGGCCCAGAGGTCGCCTAAGAAAAACTCCACCTGAAGGGGAGGGCTCTGTCGGGACGAAGGAGGACACCTAGTGGAGGAACTGGAATAGGTGGGGAGATGGCAAACAGACAACTCACACACAAGAGCAGTGAATGCCAAGTGCCTTTAATGCAGAGGATAACAAGCTTTTATAGCAAAAGTCTCCATGAGAAAGGGCAAAAGGTTACACAATCTTGCTGCAAGGCTTCGTTCTTGGGTGGTCACCAGCTGGTCTCCTGATCATGTTTTTTGGATGACGAGTTATGACGATAGGCACTTGTTTTCAGCTTTACCCCTATTTTTAAGAAATACAATTGGTTTCGATGTTTATCACCTATTAACCATTAACCAGAGCATATGGGCAAGGTGCTGAACAGAAAGGCATGAACTCTAGTACTTTATTATTACTTTTGTTTAGTTTTGTACTTTATGCATTTTAAATCTTTTCTAAGCAATTGTGCTGCTTTGCCATTCTTTAGAGGGTCCCCAATTTGTGACCAAAAGTTATGATATTCAGTATACTTAGTTAAATCTGGCCATATGTCAAATTTAAGCTCATAGTGTCTTTTCTGTAACCCTTTCACATAATCGTTTACTCTTTTCTATAGAGGCCTTAACTGTCTCATAAGATCTTTCTTGTTCCTTCTTTAATAGTAAGCACCAAAGAGGCCTAGATCTAGCAAGTCTATCAGTAAATGAAAAAGAGCAATAGGAAGTTCTTTCTCCTAAGTAGTTTTCCCAACATTGCCAGGCTTATCATACACACCTGTAAAATGTTATGGATCTGGAGGAAGTCTTTGGGGTCCTCTAGATAATGGAGGATCCCACCATTTTCCTCTGATAAGCCATTGCCACCTTTCATCTACCAACCTTTTAGGAATCTTCTTTAGCTTTTGGTCTAAATATCCCTCTACATCTTTCTTATCTACAGGATATCTATGAGTCTATTGTATATGCTTTAGGATTAAAGGAAAGTCTCCAGTAGCCATACACTCTTTCTGCTCTAGCTGTGCCTACAGCTTCTTGTAAATCTCTTACAAACAATTCCTTCTGCTGAAGTGACGTCATGAAACCCCCAATACTTTAATATTTACTTATGACTTGTCTACTAGCCTCTGTAAGAAGGGCTTTCAGGGTAGCACGTAACTCTGGTGAGTTATTCATATTCTCAGGACACTCATTAGATGTTGGAGTCATCAACACTTTTAAGAAAGAGCCTTGAATAAGTGAACGTTGAGCATGAGTAAGTACAACAAGAAGCAGGAACAGTAAAAGATAAATAGGCACTCCTATACAGTGAAGAAAAGAAAAACAGCTACACATCTTTCCCAGGGGCTTGCCAGCCTTTTCCAGGAGGTAGGCCTCTTTGAAGCCCCATTCTCAGATCTGAAAGCAGGTTCCCCATGCTAAGCAGACTCCACTTGAGTAGGAGTGGCAGGGGTCAAGATGGCGATGGAAAAGCAGGGAAACACCACAGCCCTCTCTAACCAAATACAGATTTCAATGCTCTGTTTCTCCAAGTGACCCACCAGAAAAAGGGCGATTACTCAGAGAGCTACAGGAAGAGAAAAAAGAAAAGGGAAAAACTTACACAGACATTAAAGTGGGAAGACCCTTCCCACACCCCTTGTTGTTGAAGGGGCTCCACACTGAGCAGCTTAAGTGGCAGGGCTTCTTACCAGGCTGCTTAAGTGGCCTGGCTCTGGACCTTCAGAGGACAACACACTCGCAAGCATCCCAAGGCTCCCAGAAGACTCCCAAGAGCCAGTGCCAACCAAGAGAATACAAATAGAAATCTCAGAAGGCAGAGCCAGCACAAAGACTCCCTTCACCCTCCCTGGCACAGCACCTCTGCCTGGCTGGTGCAATCAGCCCAACCCAGTCAGGAGCAGCAGTAGCTGTCAGCAGTGGCGAACGTCCCTAGACTCACAGCATGGCACCTCTGTCCTGCTGGTGTAAACATCCTAGCCTAACCTGGAGCAGCAGTGGCAGCTGGCAGTGGCGGGAAACCACCCAGACTCTGGGCACAATGCCTCTTGGCACTAGCCACAGGAACATCCCAGACCAGCCCAGGGAGGCAGCGGTGGCTGGGGTGGGGACAACTGCAGTGAACAACTCCAGACCCATGGCAGTTTGTGCCTCTCCATACTGGTTCGCATCAGCAGCCCAGCCTAGCCCGAGGCAGCAGCAGTGGTTAACACCTGACTTGTGCTCTGGTGCCTTCCTTGCATAAGTGTCCCAGCTGATCCTGCAGTGGCAGCAGCTGGGGTAGTGGCAACAGCTGTGGCAGCAGCTTCGGAGGCAGCAGCAGCGGCATCGACAGGAGCAGCAAATGACTCTGGACCCTTAGTGGGGTGCAGCACCTCTCCAAACTGGCTTGTATAAGAAGTCCAGTCCAGCCCATGGTGGCAAAGGTGGTGAACATCCCGACTTGAGTCAGGGTGTGGTGCTGAACAACAACCCCAGAAAATCCTCATGAACTTTCCTGCCTGGGCTGGCTTTGAACCTGAATACACAGATCTGAGCCTCCTGAGTAGCTATAATTATAAGCATTCACACAAGCAGGGTCTTTTTCTTTCCAACCCCCTAACTTTTTCTAAAATAGATAATTTCTTAGTTCATACAAGGAATTTAGGAAAATACAAGAGGATCGACATAATATCCTGTATTCTATCTGACCATAGTGGAATCAAACTAGTTCTCAATAACAAGGCATAAAGTAGAAAAAACTTAAACACATGGACATTAAACAGCACTCTATTGAACAATACATGGGTCACAGAAGAAAATAAAGAAGAAATTTAAAAGTTCCTACAATTCAATGACAATGAAGATACATCACAAAGAAACCTATGGGACACAGCAAAAGCAGTCCTAAGGGGCAAATTTATTGTTCTCTGTGTGCACACCAAGAAAACATAGACCGATTAAACAATATTATGATACAAATAAAACTGCTAGAGAAACAAAAAAAATTGAACCTAAAATTGCTAGACAGAAAGAGATAACCGAAATAAGAACTGAAATTAATGAGAGACTAAGAAAATTATAAGAAAAATTAATAAAACAAAAAGCTGTTTTTAAAAAAAAAATCAATAAAACTGATGGACCACTGGCAAGAGCAACAAAATAGGAGAGGAGACCGAAATCAATAATATCAGAGATGCCAAAGGGAAAATTACATCCAACATGCAAGACATCCAAATAATCATAAAGAAATAATTCCAGACTCTACTCACAAAGGTAGGAAAACCTAACAGAGACAGCTGAATTTTTACAAAAATACAAATTGTTATTTCCCCTTTCCTTTTCAGCCATGCTTCTCCACCATGTATGGTGGGGGCAGAAGTTCAGTACATAAACTTCTTTTCCTGCCTGAATAGCATGTGGTGTTCTCTTCATCAGCTATCTAATGAAACCTACCTATTTAACATACCTTACATATGGTGCTCTGTCTAGGATGGGGTTTTTGAGTTGCAAATGTTAGAATTTCCTAACCACCCTTTTTTTCTGCAAACCAAACTGCCTTGAGACACCACATGAGACTTTTCACCAATACCACTGCTGGCCTTGACATCCACGTCCACACCACTTCTCTACTCTGGTGAGTAAACTAGTCTCTATGGCTCTCTGTTTCTCAATCTCTGTTCAGATGTGGCGCCATGCTTAAGAGCTCCTTTGGCCTTTAGCTGAAAGGCTTGTCACTCCGGATCCGAAGATGCTTGTTTTGGGGGCTTGGACATTTCTTTCTAGAGAGTTCTGGGAAAGTCGGGACGCCACTTCTGCCTAGTCAGCTCTCCTTCATTCACCAGACTGACTGTCCTACACATATATTAGGGTGCTGCGAGCCATGCCTGACCTGTGATATCCCTCTGAAATGCTTCCTTCACTGCCTGGATAGACGGGACATATAATATTTTTATGCTGCTGTCAGATTTGGACAATTTTTGCCTCTGCAATGGTACATGGTCGAAGTCTGTTTACTTTCAGGCTCCCTTTGCTCCCTCCCATTCATGTCCAACTTTCCATATCTCTCCCTTTCTTTTCTGCAACATTTTGGATTGTGCCCTGAAGAATGCTACATGGGCTGGGTCCTGGGGACCCCCTCTAATTCCCTCATAAAAGCTAGCCAAACTAGGCTTGATTTTCTGTTAAGATTTTCTTTGTATTTTTTCAGAAATTCGCCATCTTGAGTTTGCCATCTTGGCCACATGGTGGGTTAAGGGTTTGGCCCCATCCATCCTGTACCCTTCCACCAAGCTTACTACTCCTCCATTCATCTATTTCTAATGTGCCTTGCTAACAAGTTGCTCTTTTCACAGACCCTGGTAACTGATGCCCAACCATCTGATGTGATTTGTTAGCAGAGATATCTAAATATTTTTGTCAAAAATTTTAAGTTTTGAGTTTTGCCTTTTTTGTTTTGTGTTGTGTAGTTTGGTACTGACTAAGTGATTCTAAAATATTGGGTATATCTGTGCTAAGATTCTCACGTCTAACGAGGTTTGTCATTGCAGATTATTTGGTCAATTCTTGGTAAGGGCCAGGTAAGCCCTACTTATTCTATTTGATCTCCTTGTTGCTTTAATTGGAAATAACAAAGGGCTTTTGTGGCAAAGATTGCAGTTCAAAGCCAGCCCAGGCCAAAAAATCCCTCAGACTCCATCATCCAACTAACCTGCAAAGAAAGGCTGGAAGTATGGCTCGAGCCTCTTATCTCTAACCTGCAAACACTGCAAGAGGTACTATAACTCAAAGTGGTAGTGTGTTAGCCTTAAGCAGAAGTGCTCAGGGACAGTGTCCAGGACTTAAGTACAAACCTCTTGAATACCAGCTGGGACAAACTATTCGAGCAATGAGCACCTAGACTCGGCCAGTCTGGGGAACAAGAGAACATGGAGAGGAATAAGAGGAGATGATAGCACATCAGCCACTTTGTGCCTCCCCTTTCAAAATAAACCAGAGCCAGGAGATCAATAGAAGTAAGAAGGCTTCCCATCTAATGTTCCTTGCTGTCTAACTTTCAATTGGACAGGACTTTATATTCTTTCCTTTGTCACTTGTCTTCTCTACCTAGTCGCCAGATGTCAGAAGTAGCTAGGGACATTTCTACCAACATTTTCAGCCCCAAGTCTTTCCTCTTGTCATTTATTTGCTCTCTAGTACTTTTTTCAGTCCCTCAATGCCTCATGAGACTACTCCAGACTTGATCCAAGACTCCAGACTTCATCTAAGGACTCAATGCCCAAGTGACAGCTGTTGCCTGCTTCCTTCGCCCAGAGGGGACCACAACTCAGCTTTTTACCCCTACTGTTGATGGCCCTTGCAAACAAGAAGTAGCCAGAGACAATGTTCATCCTTTTTCATAATTATTAAAAGGCTGGAATATCAGTTCTGAACAGGGACACCTCCTTCCATTTTGGCTAAGTTTCTGCCCAGCATCTGTTAAATAGGTAACTGGCAGACCTGGAAGTCACATCCTGGGCCACGTCTGGCCACATGCCTCCCATCTGACCTTAGGAGGGTCCAAGACCCTGAGGTCACATCCAGTGTGGCCACACATTTCCCCCACCTAGCCACACCTCTTCCTGTCCCTGGACTAGATAAGTCTTGGCCCAGAGGTGGGTCGCCCCCCCCTTCCTTTTCAGCCATGCTTCTCCACCATGCATGGTGGGGGCAGCAATTCAGTAAATAAACTTCTTTTCCTGCCTGAAAAAAAAAGAAATACAAATTGCCCAAACAGAACCAAGAAGAAATAAATCAATAAAACTTGTCAATAACCTACAATGAGATAGTAGAAGTAATCAGAAATCTTCTAATAGGAAAATTCCAGGACCTAATGGATTCACTACAGAATTCTATAAGGCCTTTAATGAGGAACTAATACCCATACTCCTCAAGATCATCAGAGAAATAGAAACAGAGGGAGTAATCCTAGACTCATTCTGTTAAGCCAATAGCATATTCATCCCAAAACAAGGCAAAGACACCCCAAAAAAGAACTACAAACCAACCTCTTTGATTAAGACAGATGCAAAGCTCCTTGATAAAATTGCAGCCAACAGAATCCAGAAACATATCAAAAAATCATACATTATGACCAAGTAGGCTTCATCCCAGAGATGCAGAGATGGTTTAACATGTAAGTCAATAAATGTAATCCATCACACCATCGGATCCAAGGTCAAGAACCAGATGATTATCCCCATTGATGCGGAAAGGGTTTTTGATTACATTCAGCATTCATTCATGTGAAAAGATCTGGAAAAAAATATGAATAGTAGGAATATTTCATAAGACAATAGAAGCCTTACATAGCAGATCAAAGGCCAATATTATAGTTAATGGGGAAAAACTATAAGCAATTCCCTTAAAAACAGGAACAAAGCAAGGATGCCCACTCTCTCCACTCCTCTTCAATATAGTTCTGGAATTCTCAGCCAGAG
The DNA here is from genome assembly GCF_019054845.1 of Dipodomys spectabilis. Classification (NCBI taxonomy): domain Eukaryota; kingdom Metazoa; phylum Chordata; class Mammalia; order Rodentia; family Heteromyidae; genus Dipodomys; species Dipodomys spectabilis. Next base: position 21,858 of record NW_024872264.1, on the reverse strand, counting down.
CAATGAGGCAAGAAAAATACATTAAAAAGATCCACATATGAGAGGAAAAGATCGATCCACATAGGAGAGGAAGAAGATCAAGTACCTCTTCTTGCAGATGGCATTATTTTATAAATTCACGATCCCTAAAGCTCCATCCCCAAACTCTTAGAGCTTTTAAACCAATTTGGCAAAGTAGCAGGATACAAAATTAACTCACAAAAATCAGTCGCCTTTCTATACAGCAACAATGTCCAAGCAGAAACGGAAATCAAGGAAACAACCCCATTCACAATAACCTCAAAAAAAAGTATCTAGAAATTCCTAACCAAAGATTCAAAGGTTCTATTTCATGAAAACTATAAAAGCCTAAAGAAAGGAACCTTAGAGGATACCAGGAAATGGAAAGACTTCCCATGGTCCTGGATAGGCAGAATTAATATGGTGAAAATGGCTAATCTGCCAAAATTAATAAACACATTCAATGCAATACCCATTAAAATTCCAATGACCTACTTTACTGAAATAGAGAAAATAGTCCAAAAGTTCATATGGAACAACAAAGGACATAGCATAACCAAAACAATTTTAGGTAAAAGAAAGAATACAGGGTGGATTATGATACAGGACTTCAAGCTCTATTATAGAGCCATAATAACAAAGACACCGTGGTACTGGCAGAAAAAGAGACATGAAAATCAATGAGACAGGGTAGAGGACGCAGAAATATAGCTGCATATGTACAGCCAGTTGATATTTGACAAAGGAACCAAAGACATACAGTGGAAGAAGCATAATCTCTTCAACTACCTGTGTTGGGAAAACTGGCCACATGCAGAAACTAAAAGTGGACCCTAGTCTTTCACCATGCACTAACATCAACTCAAAATGGATTAAAGAACTTAACATCAACTTGAAACTCTGAAACTACAGCAGGACCAAGCGTGAGAGACACTTGACCTTATAGGCACAGGCAGGAACTTCCAGAACAGATGCCCCGCGTCACAACAAATTGGAGAATGACTTGATAAATGGGACTATCTTAAAATAAAAAGTTTCTACACAGATAAAAAGTAGCAACTAACTAGAAAGAAAGCCAAATAATTGGGAAAAATGTTTACCAGCAATATATCAGACAAGGGTCTAATATCCATTATATATGGTGAACTCAAGAAACTAACCTTTCATCAACCTAACAAACCAATCTTGAAATGGGCAAGGGAGCTAAAGAGAGACTTCTCAGAAGAAGAGATAAAAATGGCAAAGTAACACATGAAGAAATGTTCATCATCCCTGACTGTAAAGCAAATGCAAATAAAAACAATTCTGAGTTACCACCTTACCCCAGTCAGAATAGCCCACATTCTAAATTCAGCCAATGACAAATGCTGGAAGGAATGTAAAGAAAGAGAAACAATACTGCAGTACAGGTGGAAATGTATACTAATATAACCACTTTGGAAAGCACGGTGGAGGTACCTCAGAAAGCTAAATATCGACCTCTCCTATGAACTGGCCATACCACTCCTAGACATCTATTCTGAACAAGAGGAACCACTATACAAAGACACACACACCTCTATGATTATTGCAGCACTGTTCACAATAGCCAAGATTTGGAAACAACCCAGATGAAACACTACTGAAAAGTGTATCCCAAAAATGTGGAACCTATATACAATGGAATACTATGCAGCCATTAGAAAGGACAAAATGATGGCATTTGCAGGGAAATGGATGGAACTAGACCAAATTATTTGAGTGAGGTAAGCAAAGAACAAAGAGACAAATGGCACAGGGTCTACCTGATACATGGATGCTAAAGCCAAAATGCAAGAAGGTATGACAGAGTAAACAGGGCTCAAGAAACAAACGACAGCCACTCATTTTGCTGTATCACCATTAATGACTCCATGTTATTGACCATGTAGATAATAGAAATATGCACGCAATGGAAGAAGCCAGGAGGAGGACAAGAATAAGTGGGAAATGGAAAAACTTACAACAAAGGGGCCCATCAGTTGCACTGGACATAGAAGAAAAATATCTAAGCAACCCAAACACAGTGATGGGAAGGGAGGAATGAGAGGGAAAGAGGGATTAGCCCACACTAAGCAAGAGGAGAAAATGTAAACATCACCTGAGGTGGGAAAAATAATTTGGATTGTCAAAGTTCATAGAATTAACAAACTTTAGACCATAACAATAACTTGCCTTGTCAAGGTTAAAATGTGTTTGTGACTTTACGCATCACAATTCTACGGTACTGTGAAATATGTGAAATAGATGTAATCACCTATCTCAAATTTTACAAAAAAGTGTGAGAAGGGAAAGGTTACGAGGGATGGGTGACAATGTTGTCAGACACCTTGCATTCATGTACTGTTTTGTAGAATGGGAACTTCTCTGTACAACTACTTAAAGATAATAATAAAAATTGTTTAAAAATAAATAAACATTAGGATGACAATAAAAATGTTCAAATATAAAATAAGAAATTAAGGAAGGAAAATTTCTTTGTGGGGAGTAATTTAGTTTATTCTATAGCAAGTCTCACTTCAGAAATAAATTCAAAAGCTAGACCTCAAGTAAGTGAAATAAACTAAGAAGTAGAGTTTAAAGAAGAAACTCTACCCATTCTTTCTTGTCTGGACAGCTGGTGTGGGTAAAAATGTATCATGCTCCTGAATTGGAACCGAGGTGGCAAGGACCTTACTTGGTGTTGCTAATTTCACTGTCGGCTATTAAATTAGTAGGAAAACAATATTAGATCATCAGTCTCAAGTGAAAACGGCAGTGAACCAATATACAGAGAAGGCTGCAAGATTGACTCTTCAGAGACACTCAGAGGATCCCTTAAGGATAAGGCTTACTAAGTGTTAATTAGTGCTAACTAGTGTGTTTCTATAATTTACTTGCTTTCTATTAAGTTTACAATTTAAGCCTGTTCATTGGGAGGAGAGAAGGGAATTTTTAGGATTTGGTAAGAAGGAATCAGGATTTGAGTGGACATGAAAACCAGTGGCGGATGTATAAAGCAGTGGGGCCCAAATAACCAGCAGGGCCCACTAATCAATGTGGCCACATGTCATGGCCCACTGGAGTGCATGGGGCATGCCACCAAAGGGGACAGGGCATGCTGCTGGAGGGGGTAGTGTGTCGTGCTCACATGATGATCTGTGAAGAAGTGATTGGGTAATGGGCAGTTTGTGAAGTGATGGTTGAAAACTGTTAGGAAGGAGACGCACTGGAGTGATGGAGGGGTTCAACTTATATATAGGCTTCATTGTCAGAGCAATGGAATTGGAGAAAATCAAGGCAAGACCTGGAAGGAAGGAAGTGGTGTGACAGTAGGAAGGGAAAAACCTGGGTGAAGAGGAATTTGTGGGAGAGCAGGAGGGGAAGGATATCAATTGGCCACCAGGCTAGAGAATTGTAAGCCTGTGGATAGTCTTAATGAGAAGAAGGAAGTGATGAAAGGGAAAAAGGGAAATGAAGTAAAGGTCTATAAAGAAGAAGGGAGTAAGGGAAAAGGGAAAAGCCTTACCTATTGAAGTTTGGAGCTTTGGAGATGATAATTTGGGGGGTTGGTGGTTTGCAGACCAATTAACTATGTGCGGGGCTGCCCATTGGAGGTCTGAGATTTGGTGGTTGGGGCTGGCTTGTCACTGAGTGCACAGCCCAGAAGAAGGTAAACGCATGCCCATTTCTAGTGTAAATAAAGTTATCTTCAATGTGTCTCATTGGATTTTCTTGTGCTTTATGCATCATAAGTATACGAGTTCAAAAGTTAATAATCTCAAAGGCCACAAATTTTGTAAAATGTTATGTCATAATAGGTTTACAGAACCCAAGGAACAGTGATATCACAAGGGCAATATGAGGTCACATATCAAGTCATAATAATATTTTGATGTCATAATTAGTTGGTGATGCCATAACAGTCATGAGGTCACAATAGGTTTATGATGTCACAATGGCATGCTGGACTTCAATTTTCATTAACTCCCAATTAGAATATGAATTCAGAATGGGAATGTGAGATATACAAAGTCATGCCTTGGCCCAAACATGATTAACTCCCACCAGGTATGTGATATCAAAATGTGACACAATGCTCATGATATCTGATAGAGTGATGACACAATTTTCATATAAGAGTTCATTTCTAATATCACATGTCATACCTGAAATATGAAGTCAAAAGCATTATGAGATCACAAAGGGCCTATGTATCACAAGGGCATCATGTCAAAGTTATGAGGAGAGGACCAGTCAATGATGTCAGACTGGTGATCCTACCTCCAAGGTTTTGTAATATTACAATGGTATAACTGATATCAATTGTTAGAACACAATGATTATATGGGTAAACAACAACTTTGATATCACAAAGGCCATCTGCTTTTTTAAAGGTGCTAAGAAGACATAACCGATTGAAATGTCACAATGTGATCGTGATGTCACAATGGCAATGTGATGATGCAATAGGTTTGTGTTATGGTGGTAATGAGGTCACCCATGGAATAGTGATGTCACTATGAGTTTGTAATATTATAATCACATGTCAGATTTCAATTACTACTAGTTTACAATGAGGATAAGACTTCAAGGAAGGAGCTAGAAGTCCTAAAACCCATGAATTTTCTAACATGTGGTAATAGGTTTGTGAAAACAGAATGGCACAGTAATATCACAATGTCAATATGATGTCACAATATCATGTCATAATAATGTGTAAGGGAGTTCGGAGGAAGATGGCGGAGGAGAAGCTGGAAGCTAAACAAGTTCTCCCATAGAAAGTAGTTTTAGTGTTCCAGTGAACAGGCATAGGCTAGAGAATCACACCAAGTGTGCCATCACAGTACCGAGAGCTTTGCCAGAGAGGGAAAAGCCAGGCAAGAAAATAGATCTGAGCACTTGCCAGTAGCTACAGCTACAGCAGCAGTAGGGACAGTGCCAGTGGCCATAGCCACCATACCTTCAGAGAGTCTACAACAACGGCCCCAGATGTGGTCCGTGAGCAGATTCTACTCAACACCAGCAAGAACTGACAGTTATTTTGCAGGTCAGTGGAAATAGAAGTGACATTCCAGGCTCAGTTCCACACAGAGGAACGTCACCCGGCACAGGCAGAGAAGATCCACCCTCGGAAGAGTGAATTTCTTCACTCTAAACAGAGCCAGAGTCTGCCCCTCCCTACAGAAGCCTAGACAATCAATTGAAATTCAGTAAACATAAACCCTGAGAATGGCTCTAAGCTGGGCTCTGTGAAGGTCTCAGGGAAAAGCTACTGTTTGCTGAAAGGCCTCAACACTACCCAGAACCTAGCCTCATCACAGCATCTCCAAACAGGAGGAAACATCTATCTCCCTCTTTTGTGATACTCCAAGCAGTTCTCCCTCTCACTGAACTAGTCTGAGAGGAGAATCACAAAATCCTGGGTAATACATAGCATTTTCTACCTGCCCAAACAAACTGACTTAAGAAACCAATCAAGCCATAGGAAAACCAAACACCACAAGCAGACGAGAGATTCCACCAAGAGACTGGTTATGGACACAGGGGATACAGGGTCTTCCATCCCCCCACAAAAAAACCACAAAAATTCAAAGAACTCTTTTTTGAAACTTTTTTATAATTTTAATTTTTTAAGTGTTTTCTGTAAATCTTCTTTTTTTTCATAACTTTAATTTTTGGTACATATATGTGTGTGTGTGTGTGTGTGTGTGTGTGTATTCAATCTCTTTTGATCTTTTGTCCTTTTTTATTGTTTTCATTTTTTTCTCTTATTTTTGCATTACTTAAATGCTGATCTGCTCATCCCCAGATATATACCTGTTGTCAGTTATTAGACCTTTTCCCCCATTGTGTACATACTTAATCCATAAATTTATCACTCAATTCACAACCTCTTAGGCTTAACTTTTTAATAGCACTATTATCTCTTTATACCTATATAATTTTCAAGTAACTAATTTTAAATTTTTTTATTTTTTATTTTTCATGTTTCCTTTCTATCCCTCCCCTCCTCCCATCCTATCCTTTTCTTCTCTCAATATCATTTCTTTAAACTTACATATTTTAAGTGTTTCACTTCTTAAATTTTTGGTATTCCATTTGTTCATTTTTTTTTAAATCTCTCTCCTATCATTCTGTCCAATCCATTTCCCTCTCAGAGATTGGGACTTGGTTAAATTTACTCTCCTTTTACCTCTCCACATCCCTTTAGTCCTATTTTCCCCCACATTTCTCCCTAAAGCCAATAATTTCTGGTTTTCCATATCCATCTTTGCTGTTCTTAACTCATTAACACATGGTTGTTTGATGTTGAATAGATTGTATCTGTTGAACTAGATTGTATCTGCATCCATTTTGATTGTGCAACTACCGGACTATGGTTGATACTTGCCTTAAAACAGTATTCTAGTACAAAATTGGTGTTACTTTCATACCAAATGGGCAGAACAAGCTGGAAAAACACAAGAAAAATAGCAAGTCCAGGTATCTGAACTCCCACTCATGATAATCAGGTGAAAGAATAGTTAATGAATAATCCGGAGGAGAGTTCCCAAAAAGCTCTACAAACACTACTGGTAAACATGGTGAATGAAATGATTCAAAACTTGCAAAGGACTCAGTGTGAGCGTGATAGGGAGAGAGAGGAGGCATACCAAAGATTAATATAGGAATCTGTGAGCATTAGGAAACTACTTCAAGATTAATACAGGAATTAGGTAAGCAGGTTGAGAACAGTCAAAGAGAAATACAGGAATTGTGTGAGCATGCTGAGAAGAGTCATAGAGAATTACAGGAATTGCGTGAACCTGAGGAAGCTAATCAAACAGTAATAAAGGAATTGCGAGTGCAGATGAGAATAGACAAAGATCAACACAGGCATTCATGGAATCCATAAACATGCAGCTGAAACACTTCAGGGAGACCACAAAGGCAATGATGAATGGAGCACTACAGAAGAAATGGGAGTCCAAGGAAACCATAACCAATAAACTAAGTGATTTGAGAATAAACACTAAACACCAAATTAAGGAAATGAAGTTCACATAAGATCTAAAACAAAGCTCCAACAAAGAATTTGAAGCCATCAAAGCAGACCAATTAGAAGAAAAAGAAATAAAAAACAAAGTAGAAAGTCTTGAGAGTAGGTTAGACAATGCAGAAGATCGAATCTCAGGGATTGAAGACAGCCTAGATATTATAGCGATAGAACATACAACCATCCAAGACAAATCCAAGAAATATGATAGCTCTATTCAATATTTGGAAGACACCATCAGAGGGCCTAATCTGAGGATAATGGGTGTAGAGGAGCACCTAGAGACAAAAGTTAATGGCCTAGGAACTTGCATAGCAAAGAAAAATTGAAACAATATATCTCCACCAAACCAGCCTTACAAAAGATACTTAAAGATGTCCTACAAATAGAAAATCTACAAGACCACAGTGAAGGCCAACAAATGGCATCCAAGTGAATAAAATTATAACTCAACACCAAAAGCCACCAAAGAAAGTCCTCTAACACATGCAGTTGAACAACACCCTGTTGAATCAACAGTGGGTCATGGAAGACATTAGAAAGGAAATTGAAATGTTCATAATATTCAGCAAAAATGAACACACAAATTAGCAGCTCCTCTGGGACACAGCAAAGCAGTACTCAGAGGCAAGTTTATAGATTTGAGTTCCTACATCAAAAATTAGAGAGATCTGAAACCAACAATTTAATAAGACATCTGAACCTCCTTGAAAAAGAGCAGCAAGATCAACTCCAATCCATTAGATAGAAAGAAATAATTAAAATTAAATCAGAATCACACAAATTGGAATCCAATAAAATCATAGAATGAATCACAAAACAAAGAGTTGGTTCTTGGAAAAAATTAACAAAATTGACAGACCCTTAGCAAATCTTATCTGAAAAAGAAGGGAACACACCACACCCAAAAAAACAAACTTAGAGATGAGAATGGAAACATCATCACAGAAATAATCAAGATTCAGAACATTATAAGGGAATACTTCTCAAACCTTTATGTTATAATAACTTTGAGAACTTGGCAGAAATGGACCTTTTCCTAGCAAATATCAACATGCCAAAACATAACCAAGATGAGTTAAACCATCTTAACAGGCCCATATCAAGCATAGAAATAGAAACAGCAATAAGAGACTTCCCAGCTAAGAAAAGCCCAGGACCAGATGCAAATACAGCAGAATTCTGCAATCCTTGAAGCAGAGCTCATACCAATAATCCTCCAACTGTTCAATGAAATTGAAAGAGAAAGTTCACTACCGAACTCACTCTATGTAGCCATCACAACCCTCTTCCCAAACCCAGGCAGGCACTCATCAAAGAAAGAGAACTATAGGCCCATTTCATTGATGAACATTGATGCAAACTTCTCAAGAAAATTTTGACCAATCGACTTCAATAATTCCTCCAAAAAATTACACAACAATCAAACAGGATTTATTTCAGGGATGCAAATCTGGTTCAATATATGCAAATTAATTAAAATAATTCATCACATCAACAAGAGCAAGGATAAGAAACTAATGGTTATCTCAATGGATGTAGAAAAAGCTTTTGACAAGATCCAATACCCTTTTATGATGAAGGTTCTGGAAAAACTATGAATCCAGGTAACATGCCTCAATACAATAAAGGATGTATATGACAAACCTACAGCCAGCATTATACTTAATGGTGATAAACTAAAGCTATTTTCTCCTAACTCAGGAACAAGACAAGGATGTCCACTCTCTCCACTTCTCTTCAACCTAGTATTAGAATGCCTAGCTACAGCAATAAGACAAGATGCAAACATAAATGGGATCCAAATAGGGAAAGAAGAAGTAAAACTCTCCCTCTTTGCAGATGTCATGATCTTGTATTTAAAGAATCCCTCAGACTCCATTCCCAAATTACTCATGCTGATTCAAAGCTTTAGCAGAGTAGCAAGGTATAAAATTAAATCTTAAAAATCAATATCTTTTCTGTATGCCAACATGAGAAAAGTGTGGCTAAAATCAGGAAATCAACTCCATTTTTAATAGCCCCCCCCCACAATAAAATACCTAGGAATTAACTTAATCAAAAACATAAAGGGCCTTTATGAAGAAAACATTAAAAACCTGAAAAAGGAATTCAAAACAGAACTTAGAAAGTGAAAAAACCTCCCATGCTCCTGGATTGGAAGGTGAAAATGCCAATACTTCCCTAGGCTATCTACAAATTCAATGCGATACCTATCAATATTCCATCCTCATTCGTCAAGGAAATACAAGAGGCAATCCAACAATTCATATGGAACAATAAATGACCCCGAATAGCAAAAATGAAACTTAACAAAAAGAATAGTGCTGGAGGAATATCAATACCAAATTTCAAACTCTACTACAAAACCATGGTAATCAAAACAGCTTGGGACTGGCACAAGAACAGACCTCAGGACCAATGGAATAGAACTGAAAACCCAGAAATGTACCCATCGAGCCACCTAAACTTCCATAAGGGAGCTAAAAAAATAGAATGGAAGAAAGACAGCCTCTTCACTAAATGTTGCTGGCAAAATTGGTTAATCACTTGTAGAAAACTAAAGCTAGATCATTATCTATCACCCTGCACAAGAAACAACTCCAAATTGATCAAAGGCCTCAGAGTCAAAACAGACACCCTGAAAACATTACTGGATAATATAGGAGATACACAAGGTCTCCTTGGCACAGGCTGAAATTTTCTTAATAGAGACCCAGAAACACAACAAATCAAAGAAAGGTTGGACAAATGGGATTGCATGAAATTGCAGAGCTTCTGCGTGGCAAAGGACAAAAGTAGCAAGATCAATAGAAAACCCAAGGATTGGAAGAAGATCTTCTCTAGCCATACAATGGACAAGAGTCTCATATCTAAAATACACCTGGAACTCAAAAAATTAAATTCCCCAACAACAAATTTTCAAAGAAACAACTGCCCGATAAATAATTGGGATAAAGGTTTATAGAAAAACTTATCTGAAGAAGAAAGAAGTCCTAGGAGGATTTTGATTTCATAGTGTGACACAATGGTCATAATGTCTGTCAGTATGATGTCACAATGGTCATGATGTCACCGTGGATTTCTGATATCACATATCATATCTGAAATATTATGTTTGAAAACAGATTACAAGCTCATAAAGGGCCTAAGACATCACAATTTCAGCACGTCACAAGACTTATGAGGACAGGGCATGTTTGTGATGTCACAGTGTGTAAGTGATATCACCATGGCACTGTGATGTCACAAAGCGATTGTGATGCCATATATTTATGAGATCACAATGATTTTCTGATATCAACCCACATGCCACATTTAAAATAGAATGAAATAAGAGAATAGGCATTTACAATGTTTCTGTTACCTCACAATAACACTGTAATGTCATAATGCTATGAGGTCATTTTAAATTGGTGATGTTGCAAGGAGGTGATGGTGTCATAATGAATATGTGTTGTCACACTGGTGATGGGGTCACAAAGGGTTTCCTGATATTACAATGGCATATATAAATTCAATTGTCATGTGTTCAAATTGAGGATATGGATACACAAAGGGACTGTGATGTCACAAATGCCTTATGTGTTTTCAAATGTACTTAGGGGTCATGATAGCTTTATGATTCACAGTTGTGATGAGGTCACAATGGTTTTTTATGCTATAATGATTTTGTAATATCTCAAACACATGTCCAATTTGAATTGCTACTATTTCATAATGTGCATACAAGTTCACAGAAGGAGCTTTAAGTCCTAAGGGACATGAATTTTTTTAAATGTTATGAGGTCTTATTAGGTTCTTGAAAACACAGTGGGGTAGTGATATCACCATGGAAATGTCAACTCACTACATCATGTCAGAATATTGTTTTGGTGTCACAAATAGTTGATGATGCCACATTGGTGATGAAGTCACAAAAGATTGGTGATGTCACAATGTGCTGGCAATGTCACAATGATATGATGGTTCTCAATTGTCTTTAACTTACAATGAGAATATGAGTTCACAAAGGGACTGTGGTTTCTACAAAAGTATGTGTTGTCACATATTGAAATCCTAAAAGTTTTGTGATGTCAGAATTTGACACAATGGTTATTACATCTTGCAGGGTGATGTCACCATTGTCATGATGTCACTGGGAATTTGTGATATCAAATGTCATATGTGAAATCTAATGAGGTCGCCAACAGATTATGAGGAAAAAAGGCATGTCACAAAAGTTATGATGACAGGATAGGTTTGTAATGTCACTGTGTGTTAGTGATATCACAATGGCAATATGATGTAAAAAGGGATTGTGATGTCACAATGATTATAAGTTCATGATTTGTTTATGATATCCACTTACATGCCACATTTGAAGTAGAATGAAATCACAGAAAAGGCATTCATAATGTGTCGATGATATCACAATGACAATGTGAAATTATAATTTTATCATATTTTAGATTTGTGATTTCACAATGAGCAGATGGTATCACAACGACAATGTGATGTCACAGTTGTGATGACCTCACAAACTTTTTGATGTTAAAATGTCATGTCTGATCCTCAATTGTCAATATTTCAAAGTGGAGATTTGGGTACACAAAGGCACTGTTATGTCACAAAGCTATGCATTTTTTCAAAGGTTATAAAATGTTATCATAGATTTGGGATGTCACAATGTGATCCTGGTGTCTAAACAGCAATGTGATGTCACAATGTGTTCATGATGTCACAGTGGTTTTGAGGTCACAATGGGTTAGTTAGGTCATGAGTTTGTAATATCACAATTATTTGTCCAATTTCAATCACTGCTAGTTATCCATGAGGACACTGTAATAACCAGCAGTGACCCTATAATCCACGGGAACAGATAGTCATCATGACCTCCTGGTCTGGACCACCAGAGAGGGGGGTGCATGCCGCTGGAGTGGGCAGGACATGCTGCTGAAGAGATAGGTTGTTAAGCCCCACATGGTGAGTTGCCAAGAAGTTATGGGGCATGGACATTTGGGAAGTGATGATTGAAAACTGTTATGCAGGAAACATATTTTAGTGGGGGCAGGGTACATCCTATATATAGGTTGCATGTTCAGAGCAACAGAAGGGGGAAGAAAAAGGGGAAAGTCCTGGAAGGAAAGAAGTGATGAGACTGCAGGAAGGTAAAGACCTGGGAGGAGAGAAAATTGAGGGAGAGCAGGAGGTGAAGTACTGCAACTTTCCACCTGGATAGGGCAAGGAAGGCCTCTCAAGAGGACAGCAACCTGAAGAGAAGAAGGGTATGGTGGAAGGAAAAAATGAAAAGACCTGAAAAGTAGGACATGTCTGTAGAGATTGAGGATGAAGGGAAAGGAAAAAGCCTTGTCCTATGAAGTGTGGAGCTTTGGAGATGATTATTTTGGGGGTTGGTTGTTTGAAGACCAGTTAACAAATGGTTGGGCTGCTCTTTGGAGGTCTGAGGGTTCATGGTTGAGGCTACAATTAGCTCTGGGCATCCGGCCCAGGTCAAGGTAGTCTCTTGTTAAAAATTTATGAAGACAAGACAGGTTTGTGATGTTACATTGCATTAATGATATTATAATATCAATATGATGTCACAAAGGGATTGCAGTGGCTCAATGGTGATGTGGGTTTCTGAAATCAACCTATATGCCACATTTGAGATAGAATGAAATCACAGAATAGGCAATCACATTGTCTCTATGACCTCACAATGAAAATGTGATGTCATAATGCTATGATGTCATTGTCATTTTGGGATGTCACAGTGGGCTGATGGTATCCTAACAACAATGTGATCTCACCCTGTAGATGATGTCACAAAGAGTTTGTAATGGTACAATGGCATATCTGATGTCAGTTGTCCTTTGTTCACAATGAGGCTATGGTTACCCAAAGGGACTGTGATATTACAAACACCATGTGCTTTTACAATTGTGCTAAGAGCTCACAACAGGTTTGGGATATCACAAGGTGATCATGATATCACTGTGACAATGTGATGTCACAATGGTTTCATGATGTCACAGTGGTGATATGTCACACTTGGATAGTGATGTCACAATGAATTGTAAGATCACCATTACATGTCCAATTTCATTCTACTAGATCACAATGAAATACAAGTTCACATACGGAGCTAGAAGTGAGAAAGGCCATAAATTTTGTAAAATATTGTGAGGACATAATAGGTTGGTGAAAATGCAAGGGTACAGAAATATCCCATTGACAATGTGATGTTATCATTACATGAGCTAGTATTGTTTTGAAGTCACAAATAGTTGGTGATCCATACAGGTGATGAGGTCACATAGGTTTGTGATTTCACAATGGGATGGTGATATCACAGTCTCATGCCAGATATCTAATTGACAATGAATATATGTTCATAAGGGATAATGATGTATCCAAAGGCATATGTTGGCAAAAGTGTAATGGGTCTTAACAGGTTTGTGATGTTACAATGTGACTCAGTGGTGATGACATCTGGCAGTATGATGTCACAGTGGTTGTGATGTCACAGTGGATTTCTGATACCACATGTCATATCTGAAGTATGAGTTAAACAATTTTATGAACTCAGAGATGCCAAAGAGATCACACTGGCATCATGTCAAAAAATTTATGAGAATAGGAAAATTTTGTGATGTCACAGTGTTTTAGTGATATCATAATGGCAATGTGGTGTCATCATGGTATTGTGATGCCATAATGATTATGTGGTCACAATATATTTCTGATATCAACCCACCTGCCACATTTGAAATAGAATGGAATCACAGAATAGGCATTCCAATGTATCTGTGACATCACAATGACCATGTGATGGCATAATGCTATGATGTCATTGTTTATGATGTTCCAATTGGCTAATGTTGTCATAATGGCAATGTGATGTTACACTAGTAATGATGTCACAAAATATTTGCGATGTTAAAATGGCATGTATGATCTCAATTTTCATTAGCTCAAAATGAGGCTATGGGTACACAAATGGCCTGTAATGTCAAAAAGGCCATGCTTTCTTTCAAAGCTTTTGAGGTCATAATAGGTTTGGGATGTCACAATGTGATCATGGTGGTACAATGGCAATGTGATATCACAATGAGTTTGTGATGTCACTGCAGTGTTTCTGATATCACCTATGGTTACCCAAAGGGACTGTGATGTTACAAACACAAATGGCCTGTAATGTCACAAAGGCCAATGCTTTTTTTCAAAGCTTCTGAGGTCATAATAGGTTTGGGATGTAACAATGTGATCATGGTGGTACAATGGCAATGTGATATCACAATGAGTTTGTGATGTCACCGCAGTGTTTCTGATATCAACTATGGTTACCCAAAGGGACTGTGATGTTACAAACACCATATGCTTTTTCAATTGTGCTAAGAGCTCACAACAGGTTTGGGATATCACAAGGTGATTGTGATATCACTGTGACAATGTGACCTTGATGACACCACATTGCCATTATGATATCCCTAACCCACTGTGACATCACAAAATTTTCCTATTCTCATAAATTTTTTGACATGCTGCCAGTGTGATCTCTTTGGCATCTCTGAGTTCATAAAATTGTTTAACTCATACTTCAGATATGACATGAGATCATTTGAAATAGAATGAAATCACAAGATATACATAACAATGTGTCTATGACAGCAAAATGGCAATTCGATGTCATAATGCAATGATGTCACTGTAGCTTCGTGATGTCACAATGAGCTGATGGTGTCATAATGACAGTCTTATGTCACACTGGTGATGATGTCACAAAGGGTTTATGATGTCACAATGGCATGTCAGTTCTTAATTGCCATTAGTATATAGTGAGGATATGAGAATGAAGTCACAATGACATATACAAATGAACTCTGATGAATCAAAGGCCATGTTTTTTTTGTCAGAAGTGCTAAGGTTCCTAACAGGTTCTGGTTGTCAAAGTGTTAATATAAAAATGGGTTAGTGATGTCAAAACTTTTATACAATATCACATCTTATTTCAATTTTCAATTGCTACAAGTTCACAATGATACAAGTTCACGGAAGGAGCTTGATGTCTCAAAGGCCATAATTTTCTAAGATGTGGTGAGATTATAATAGGTTTATGAAAGCATGAGGGTTCAGTAATATCAAAATTGCAATATGATGTCATATTATAATGTCATAAGAGTGTTTTTATGTCACAATTAGTTGGTGATGGCATAATAGTGATGAGTTCAAAATAGTTTTGTGAGGTCGCAGTAGTTTGGTGATGTGACAATGGCATTCTAGACCTCAATTGTCATTAACTTATAATGAGTATATGAGTTTAGAATGGGATTGTGAGGATTCCAAAGTCATTTGTTGGCCCAAATGTGATGAAGTCAGAACAGATTTGTGATGTGACAATGTGACACAATGGTCATTACGTCTAGCAGATTGATGTCACAATATTCATAATATCACAGTATAATTCTAATATTTAATGTCATACCTGAAATAATATGAGGTCAAAAATAGATTGAGCTCTCAATGGGCCTAACACAGTGGCAACATGTCACAAAACTTATGAGGACAGGACATGTTTGAGTTGTCACAGTTGTTTAGAGATATCACAATGGCAATGTTATATCACAAAGATAGTCATATTACAATGGTTATGAAGTCAAAATGTGTTTTGAAATACAATGAAATCACATAATAGGCCTTCATAATGTATATATGTTGTCACAATGACAATGTGGTGTCATAGTGGAATGATGTCATTACAGATTTGTGATGTCACAATGACCTGTTGTCATAATGACAATATAATGTCACACCAATGATTATATTGTAAATGCTTTGAGATATTACAATGGCATATTTGATCTCAATTGATATTTCACAATGAGGATATGGATACACAAAGAGAATGTGATGTCACAAAGGCCATGTGTTTTTTCAAAGGTGCTAAAGATGTCATAATGGTTTTGGGAGGTATCAAGGTGATTGTAATGTCACAATAGCAATGTGATATCACAATGGCTTTGTGATGTCACATTGGTGATGAGGTCACAATGGACATGACAGGTTTGTGATGTCAGATCAGGTTAATGATATCACAATGCCACTGTGATGTCACAAAGGGATTTTCATGTCACAATGGCTTTGAGGTCCCAATGGATTTCTGATATCCACCAATATTGCTAGCTTGTAATAGAATGAAATCACAGAAATGGAATTCACAATATGTCTCTAATGTCACTATGACATTAATGTCATAATGTTTTGATATTTAAGTTTAGTGATGCCAAAATGGCATGTGTAATCTTATTGGTAATTAAATTACTATGAGGATTCCAAAAGTAGCTATGTACTGAGTCCTTCAAAAGGCACATTTTGCTGAATCCATTACACAGGGTTCTTTGTGCTTTTATTTTAAAGTGTGCTGTGTGTTGTCATCCCTAAAGATTCAATGTTCTGAGTCCTTGAGAGGACAATCACACACACACACACACACACACACACACACACACACACACACACATAATAACAGAGTGGTACCTTGCACCTGCTTGGTGTGTGGGGTGCATGGAGAATAGTCTCCCCCAGTGTTTGGGCAGGCAGCTGCTGGGATTGGGGGGAAGCCCTGTGCTGAGCTGAGACTGCTAATGCCATGGCTGGTAGCCTTAGTGCAGAGTCAGGGAAACACAAAAACAGGGATGGGGGCATGGCAGAGGTGGGGAGGGGGTGTGACTGAGGGGAGAACAAGGCGTGGCTGAAGGGGCACATAGTTGCTGCAGCCAGGGGCACATGGGAGCTGGCATACTTGCACAGCAGGGGCTGGGCATCCTGGGTGAGAAGTGGGGGCAGAGAGAGTAGAGAAGTCAGGCACATGCACCAGGGGTGACAGCATCCATGACTGGCCTCCGCTGCTGTAGGAGCACAGGTCTGGGCCAGGAGCACAGAGGACACAAAGCCCGCACAGCAGGCACATCCCTCTCACAGCCCCAGGGAGACTCAGAGGCCAGGTAGGCCCTGAGTCCAAGGCCCCTGCACCAGGAGCTCAGCTGTGAAGGGGGCGAGCTTAGCCCTGCCACTTGCCCACCCCTGCCCCAGCCCCTTCTCCTGTCCTACCTGTGGCACCTCGTTTGAAACAGGTTGCTGCCAGCTCGGACCTGTGGTGCCTCTTGGAGTCACCCAGTGATGCTGCACCCCTGGCTTTTTTGCAGCCTTGACCCGGTCGCGGTCCCCAGTGGAAGCCACACAGGTCTGCACCTCACGACCTCCCCCTACACCACACCCCCCACGGACCCAGACCTGTGACTCCTGCCTCCCCTCTTGTGTCCCAAACGCGCCTCCCCAGCACCAGGCAGGCCAACCCTGACTCTGCCACAAATGCACCCCTGGAGTGGGGGGTGGAGGGTTTGATGTTGATCCGGGGATCCCACCCGCATCCATAGTGACCAGTGTCCCAGGAAAAGGGCAGATGCAGGGATGGATGAAGAGGGGGCTCCACTGAGCTCCTGACCTAAAGCAGTGGGAGCCACAGAGCCATGCATCTGCACCCTTCCTCTTCCTGGGGGAAACTATTGGCTTTAGTCAGAGGTGGGGAACAGCACCTCCACACTTGCCTTCTTGCGATTTTTCCTTTTTTCTGGGGGTGGGAGGGTGTTGGATGCAGAAGATAGTCCACCCTGACTCTGTGTGAGCCCTTGTCTTTTGTGCTCAGTCACCCTTTCCCCTGAGGAGGGTCCCAGAAGAGCCCACTAGGGAGGTGAAGGCACTAGGGGTCAGATAGAAGGTGAATGTCTGGGAAGAACACGCCCCTCCAACACATGTACACCCTGCCTGTCCCCCCCACTCCAGCTGTCAACAGCATTCTCAGAGTGATCACATTTCCGAGCTCTGCCAGCATCTGCTGGTGCTCCAGGTCCATCTAGTTTCCTGATCCTCCCCAAGAATCCACCAAGTCACCCAGAAGCATCTAGGCTGGAATATGAAGTTCATCCATGTATGTAGCCTTCTGGACCCCATCCATTTCACCAACACTGCCCCTACCCCAAGTCAGACACTGCTCTGGGGGCACCATGACCTCCTGCTTGTTTTCAGTCCAGGTTCTGAAGAGCCACCTGTCTCAGGACTCCTTCACCCAGAGTCCTGGCCTAGGGTTTTGGTGAATGGGGAGTCAAAGCTGGTTATTCCGAAGGAAAAATATCTGGCCCTGTAGAAAGGGTGAGGCAGGGTGATTCAGCATTATTAGAGCGGTGCTTCCTTGGGTCAAGCCCCTGGTTCTGACAAGGGAACCCCTGTGCTCCAGCTTGTACATTGTCCCAGATGAGGAACCAACAAACTCAGGAGGGGCACTACTCTGAGTCTGTGTGTGTGTGTGTGTGTGTGTGTGTGTGTGTGTGTGTGTGTGTGTGCATGAGAGAGAGAGAGAGAGAGAGAGAGAGAGAGAGGGAAAGAGAGAGAGAAAGAGAGAGAGAGAACCTGACTGTGCTCAGGTGAGTGATCAGTTGGCAAATTGCAGGTGCTTCATGGATGAGTCTACAGTCACTGTTCTGGATGTGTGTGTGTGTGTGTGTGTGTGTGTGTGTGTGTGTGTATGTGTGTGTGTGTGTGTGTGTGTTTGTTGTACTTTTTTCATCAATGCCAAGTATGAGACCAGCCATAATTTTTGTTTTCACCTTCACTGTATCATGGCTCCTTTGGGGAAGATTTCAGTAGACATTCCTTCCCACCTCTTTCTTCCCCCTTTCCTATAGCCCACAGTAGCTGCTGGGCCTGCGTTGGTCTCCCCTAGGAGGCCTGTGTGAACCACAGTTCAAAGAGTACACCTTCTGTCTTAAGCCTGAAGGTTGTGGGCCGTACTCTTCCAGCCAGATAGTCTGCTATCGTTTGTATAGTTGGAGCTAATTCAAGGTTTGGGAATATGTCTGCAAATGTAATTTGGGAACCAGATTGGGGGGGGGGGTAGTAAGGCAGGGGCTGTGAAGCTGGGAGGGTCTGGGAAGTGGTGAATGGTGTGACATTGCATATGGTTCACTACTACCGAGGATGAGAGGGCAACGTTACCCATGGCATTGACGGTGTCCATGGGCATCTGGGAAGGGAGCTCTGAGACCCCACTGGCGGCGTGGATTCCCTCCCGGCAGAGTGCACTGGAGAGAAGTCCTCCCTGGGGTCCTGCAGACTCTAATCTGTGTCCTGCCTGTGCTGTTTCCAGCTGGGCAGTGGTAGGCAAGTGCATTCCCCCTGCTGGAGCCTGCTCGGTGTCAGCCGTGGCAGTTAGCTAGGGCTTGCTGAATGCGTTTCTGTAACCTGCTGTGGGCTGTCTGGAAAGAAAAGAGGACCGCTAACTTTGGAAACCATTAAATTTGATTGGGACAACTGAAATGCCAGGATTTCCAGGGTTTTTTCTTGAAGCTGGCAATTTCCACTAATGCCTGGGATTATGGGTCAAATTAGACGGACCATTTCAGCCAACAATCAATGTATCACAAGCAGAGCTCCCAAGCCAGATGGTCTCTTGCTATGAATGTTGTGCCTTGATTGCTTTTATGCGGCAGCTGTTGATTCTCCTCTGACTCTCTCTAGTGTGAACACCACTATTGACTGAAGGGTTAAATTACTTGAGACAGTCACCATTAGTTGCTTGTTTCAGAGCAGAGCAATACGTGGTGCTAAACCACCTGGTTGTGTGCCTTTACAAGACCTGAAAATCCTTAGCTCGGAGCTCTCTTCCTGGGCTCTGCTGTATCAGAGTGTAGGACAAGGCCCGAGTTGCAGCTCGTTTAAATAAAACAACTGTAGAGTCTGACTCTTGGTGGTAGCCTTAGTGGGGGTCCTGCGACCTAGACATAACATTGAGGATGTCATGGGGAGCAGAAATTGTGACCTCACCATCCCTAGGCAGCCAGCTGTGCATAGAGAGGATTCTCAGCACCTGCACTAGACTCTGGGAGATTCAGAAACCCAAGATGCCTCGAGGATCCTTTGCAACATGAAACTTGGAGGCCAGATGTGGTGGGCCATCCTGGCTGGCTCCAGGGGTAGGAGAGTAGGTCCCTTGAGCCTGGCCTTCAGCTCATGGCAACCTCATTCACTCCTGAGTGGGGAATTGAGTGCCACAGAGCTGGTCAGCAGCTGATTAGAGAATCTTGAGAAGATAGGTATCCCAGAGGCCCCGGAATCCAGCGAGTACACAGTGGATCATGTCTTAAGAGCCAAAACAGTTAAGTTCTGTAGCACCAGGAGGGTGGGAAAAGGGAGGAGGGAGAACTGTGGGAGAGCTACATCAGGCTTTGCCCCACCGACAAGGATACTTACCTGAATAGGATGGGACTTTTCTGTAGTATTATCCAACAAAGAGGTACAGTGTGAGCCAGGTTCTGGAGGGGTCATAGACAATGAGAGGTTCCAGTGCTGGTTCCACAGCACATGAAGAAACATTGGTTTCAGCTGGATGCTGGTGCTTCCTGCCTGTCATCCTAGCTACATAGGAGGCTGTGATGGGAGGATCGATGCTTGAGGCCCAGGCAGGAAAGCCTGTAAGACTCTTATCTCCAACTAACTACCAAAAAGAAAACACCAGAAGTGGATATGTGGCTTAAGCCATAGTCTGTTGGCCTTGAGTAAAAATGCTCAGGGACAGCACCTAGGCTCCGAGTTCAAGGCCCAGGAGTGAGAGAAAGGAACGAAAGAGAGAAAGAAGAGGGAAGGCCAGATGGAGAAAAAGAGGAAAGGAAGGAAGAAGGGAGAAGATGTGAGCCTTGATTTGGATTTCTGACATCCAGGAGCTGTGTGGTACCCGACTGCAGAGGGAAGCAGCCTGGGGTAGACACTAGGACTCAGGGCAGGTCACCAGGTTTCAATCATCCCTGGCGCCAATGAGTTTATTTTCTGGTCAGATAAGAACAAGCTGTCCAAGGCCTAGGGAGGTATTGGTGTGAGGGAGTGTCAGGGGAGGGGGGCAAGGGATAACCAGGAAGATTAAGAGGGAGAACGATTACAGGTCAGGAGTATCAGCACATTGGAGACATGACTTCTCCTTACAACCTAGACCAAAATTGACAGAGCCTTTGACCCATCCACACTGCTATTAAGAGTCCTGGAACATTGGGTTCACCATTGACCTCCTGGTTATTGCCCACTGCAGGATGATTGTGCAGTACATCCTTGGGGACTGGGACTTTCCAGGGCTCAACCTGAATTTGACAACCCCCTCCCCTGTTCTTTCCTCCACCAGAGACAGAAGTAAGCAGGCCACTAGTACAGGACAGCCAGGGAATGAGGGTGGGAGTAAGGACCCTTGTGGCCCCAGACTCTTCTAGGGGGCGCTAGGACCCCGTGATTGCCATTCTCAGAGGAAGAGATGGGTCTCTTTGCTGGGTCAGCATTTAGTCTAGATGGCAGATCTGGGATTCAGAGAGGGCAGACTGAAGGTGGGGCAGGTTTGGATAGAGGCTGGTGGGAAAACCAGAGGCACTGGTCTCTGAGCAGGGTTGTTTCTTTGAGGATACTCACAAACCAGGAACATTCCTGGGAGAGATCATCCCTTTTCTCCTTCCTGAGAGAGAGGAACCTGGAGCCCTTGAGTCTGTGTCCCTTGGCCAAGAAATCCTTTCATTCCCACATCCTGTGGTTGGATAACTAGACCTCACCTCCCTACCCAGTGTAGAGGCAGCACAGTGAGAGATCTTGAGTCTTTGATAAGGTCAGGGGATCCTGAATATGCGATTGTACTTGAACATCCTAACTTGGTGCATGGTAAGTTCCATCTATGATTACCATGATGTAGGACATAGAATCTAGAGAATCAGAGCAGGATGGGGTCTGTTCTGGGAGTCTTGAGTATTATGTGT